>NW_027456059.1:0-26033 GCF_040206685.1 Ascaphus truei | reverse complement strand
GTTTCCTGAACCCCTTAACCAGTGTCTGGACGTCCCTGCTTCACAATTTGTAAAGCAGAAATCCCACCAGGGATCTGGTCCGCAGTCCCTCAATGTCCAGATTCCCGCAATGTTATATAATGGAGGGGAGGTGTTCGCAATGCAGGCGCAAGCCTGGCTCCGGTGGCGTCAGCTTCCATTCTCCATGCTGCGGGACCGGCACGCGCTCAGAATGCCTGCTAGCCTTCAGCTGCAGTGCAGGTTCTGCTCCGAGGCTGCCTCCTGACATCCTTGACGTTGTGACGTCCCGTTGGCATGGCAACGCTGAAAATGCCGGTAGACTCAGCACCCAGTCGCATGCCGCTGCACTCCGCAGCCGCCGCACCTCTCCAGGATGTAAAATGCAGTTGCCCCTGGCGAGCGGGCGACCGCATTTATCAAGGCCTGTATATATATATATATCAATACCCTGAGGAAGGTCCCTTATCGAAATGAAATGTTGGATATGATGTTTGTTCATTACAAATCTTTTTGATTACTATTCTTGGAGTACTGAGTATTTCTTCTATTTATTTTTATGACACGTGCACTTGATTTTTCTATCTCACTTCTTGCGGTGTACCTACTATACTTACCTTTTGTATGTGTATATATATATATTACAACAAGACAAATTGCCTGCAATAGACTAAGCAAATAATGAGTACTTAAATTAGTAATATAATAACCACTAACGGTGCTAGGGACTAGAAGTAATATAACAATGAAAAGAAAAAGAAAAGTGTCCCAACTCAGCACTCAGTATACTCAGAACAAATATCAAAGAAAATTATTATTTATTTAACAGCACAAATAATCAAACGTAAAATACAAAAAATATTAAAACAAACCCTGACATCCTCCTGTGATAGAATATGTATCAGACAGGGGGAATCCCCTATGAAGATACAGATGGCCCCTAATACCCAAGGCAAGGGGAAAAAAGCCTATAAGCACAAAATATATGTAGAACAAGGGGTTAACAATAACCCCTTGAACCTACAAGGCCGGCCTCACCCCTAGTAAATATAAAACCACACAGCAAGCATAGGTAACACATGCACCAAATTGCCTAATACATGCTGATGTCAAATACATATATTATATACATACACCGTAAATGCAGTTGGTATAATCAAGGCAAACCAGGCGCAGTACCAAAAAGAGACTGTTAGTATGGGATCAACAATGGTTAACAGTTCACATCAGTTACCATAGTCCATGAGACCATCCATGCCACACTGATAGTAAAATGTCCAAAGGGTAAAGATCTTCCAATTGAGGGGTCCCTCCCCCTACATATCCTCTTTTTCTTCGCTATACATCTTTTTACTCTCTCCCTTTTCCTACGGGATACTGTTCTTATGTTATGTTTGTATATATATAATGCAGAGGTATGCGTTGCAGGGCTTTGGGTAACAAAGAGGGTAACAGCGCTGTGTGTTCCAGAGCAAACTGTTACTAGCACAAAATGATACCAGGCGACTTAAAATATGTGACATCATCAACAAAACGTTCCCTGAATCGTTACGGGGGCCACCTGACGAAGGGAATATCCACGAAACGTTGTGTTTTTTATCTGCAAAATAAAGAACATAGAAGACCATGTTTGTTTGGCTACAGTATAATCCGAGTGCGCCCGAATCTCTTCCATTACTATCGCCGTCCTCCGCTAATTCCCAAACTGGCTGATTAATCGCGCGTTACTCTCCAGACAGGACGCTGGAATAGAGCTCACATTCCCAAATCTAAGCGTGTCCCCGGCTAGCGTGCGATCTCAGTTTATGGCATTTCATGCAACGTAGCGTGGCAGTGTGCGGTGTGGCAGTGCGTGGCGTGGCAGAGCGGGACGTGGGAGAGGCACAACTACGGAATCCTTAAATAGACACCATTTGTGATTATTTATTTTTCGGGTTTCACACGTTCTGATGTTCATGTAATTATCAGATCTCTGTACCCCTCATTGTACCCCGCTGGGGAATATGTTGGTGCTCTACAAATAAACGATAATAACTTATTTTCCTGTGGTTTAGAAAGTGTATTTTAATATTGCACAAAAACTAGATTGTAAGCTGGTTGTTGCGGTGGTTTGCACGCTCATTGTCACTAACCCTGCAGTGTCCCCCGTGTACGTTTCAGTGGGTGGCTGTGAGATGGTATATATTAGATGTAATATAACATATATCCCGCTGTCTCTGTAGGGGCAGGACTGTTCCACGCCGTGTCCTACAGGCACCTATGGGGCTGACTGCTTGTCAATGTGTAACTGCAGGAACAGCGCTGCCTGCTCCCCCGTGGATGGGTCCTGTGCGTGTAGAGAAGGTAACAAAGCTATTCCTAAAACTGATCTCACTTTGGGGTTCTCCAGAACAGGTCGCCCCGGTGCGGTGGGAGGTCCTGGGACATCTAATAATGATACATTTAGAAAGGAAAGGTATACAGGGATATACCTAATAAGTAAACATGGGAAGGATGTTGATCCAGGGAATAATCAGATTGCCAATATTTGGAGTCACGAGGAAATGTATTTCCCCCTTATGAGATATCATTAGATGATATGACACTGGGGTTTTTTGTTTGCCTTCCTCTGGATCAATATGGTGTAATATAGGATAAGTATCTGTTGTTTAAATGTAGCATCGGTTGAACTTGATGCACATACAGTATGTAAGTCTGTAACATTAGCAGCTAAAAACGCACAGCGCTCCAGCTATTACTCTGCGCGAGCTCCCGTTACCCGCTCCTCTTACTCATAACTGGGAGCTGGATCCAATACTCCACCAGGCCGACCAGGCTTCCCTGGCAGGGTCGGGCTTAGGCTTTGGGGGGCCCAAGGCGGCACGCGGGCAGCGGGGCCCCCTCTGTACAAAAAGTTAAGGGGACTTACCTTCACAGGCGATCCTCCTCCGGCAGCGTCGCGGTGTCATGACGTCATGGTGTTGTATGATGTCAGTCACCATGGCATCGCGTGCTACAGGAGGTGGCCCGCTCTGCAAAAGGTAAGACCTCTCACAAACGAACAGAGACACACACACACACAGAGAGAGAAACACAGAGACACACACACACACACACACAGAAACACACAGCCACACACACAAAGAGAAACACAGAGACACACACACAGAGACACACACACACAGAGACACACACACACACACACAGACACACAGAGACACACACACACACACACACACACACACACACACACACACAGAGAAACACACACACAGAGAGAGAAACACAGAGACACACACACACACACACACACAGAAACACACAGCCACACACACAAAGAGAAACACAGAGACACACACACAGAGACACACACACACAGAGACACACACACACACAGAGACACACACACACACACACACAGACACACAGAGACACACACACACACACACACACACACACACAGAGAAACACACACACAGAGAGAGAAACACAGAGACACACACACAAACACAAAGAGACACACAGACAGACAGACACACACACAGAGAAACACACAGACACACACTCACACACACAGAGACACACACACACAAACACACAGAGGCACACACACACACACACACACAGAAACACACAGACACCCACCCACCCACACACACAGACAGACAGACACACACACAGACACACACCCACACACACACACACACACGGAGAAACACACGCAGAGAGAGACACACACAGAGAAACACACAGCCACACACACACACAGACACACAGAGACAGAGGCACACACACACACAGAAACACACGCAGAGACACACACACAGAGACAAAGGCACATACACACAGAGAAACACACGCAGAGACAGACACACACAGACACAGAAACACACAGAGACAGACACACACAGACAGGCAGACACACACACAGAGGCACACACAGAGGCACACACAGAGGCGCACACACACACACACACACACAGAAACACACACACACAGACAGACACACACACACAGACAGACAAACACATACACAGAGACACACGGACAGACAGACAGACACACACAGAGACAGACACACAGACACACACACACACACACACAGAGGCACACACAGACAGACAGACGCACACAGACAGACAAACACATACACAGAGACACACACGGACAGACACACACACACGGAGACAGACACACACAGAGTCACACCTCTCTCTGCTGGTCGGGGGCCCCGTGTTTCTTCCTCTCCCTCCTGTCTGTGCCGGGATCCAACTTCCGCCGACCAGAGCGGGGAGCTGGAGAAATGGGGGCCCGCACCCCCTCCTCCGGGCGGGTGGGGGCCCGCACTCCCTCCTCCGGGCGGGTGGGGGCCCGTGCTCCCTCCTCCGGGCTGGTGGGGGCCCGCATTCCCTCCTCCGGGCGGGTGGGGGCCCGCACTCCCTCCTCCGGGCGGGTGGGGGCCCGCACTCCCTCCTCCGGGCGGGTGGGGGCCCGCACTCCCTCCTCCGGGCGGGTGGGGGCCCGCACTCCCTCCTCTGGGCGGGTGGGGGCCCACACTCCCTCCTCCGGGCGGGTGGGGGCCCGCACTCCCTCCTCCGGGCGGGTGGGGGCCCGCACTCCCTCCTCCGGGCGGGTGGGGGCCCGCACTCCCTCCTCCGGGCGGGTGGGGGCCCGCACTCCCTCCTCCGGGTGGGTGGGATCCCGCACTCCCTCCTCCGGGCGGGTGGGGGCCCGCACTCCCTCCTCCGGGCGGGTGGGGGCCCGCACTCCCTCCTCCGGGTGGGTGGGATCCCGCACTCCCTCCTCCGGGCGGGTGGGGGCCCGCACTCCCTCCTCCGGGTGGGTGGGATCCCGCATTCCCTCCTCCGGGCGGGTGGGGGCCCACACTCCCTCCTCCGGGCGGGTGGGGGCCCGAGGCCACGACCTTGCCCTAGGGCCGGCCTGGATATCAAACAGGCTTCTATTATTTCACTCAACATCAAGTAGAAAATGGTGCAGTGCGTCAAAGCAAACTTCCCTTCACCCCTTTCGGAGTGTTCCACGGAGCGGTGCGTTTCACGGAGCGGTGCGTTTCACGGAGCGGTGCGTTCCACGGAGAGACGCGTTCTACGGAGCGGTGCGTTCCACGGAGCGGTGCGTTCCACGGAGCGGCGTGTTCCACGGAGCGACACGTTCCACGGAGCGACACGTTCTACGGAGCGGTGCGTTCCACGGAGCGGTGCGTTCCACGGAGCGACGCGCTCCACGGAGCGACGCGTTCCACGGAGCGGTGCGTTCCACGGAGCGACGCGTTCCACGGAGCGGCACGTTCCACGGAGCGCCGCGTTTCACGGAGCACCGCTTTCCAGAGAGCGACGCGTTCCACGGAGCAACGCGTTCCACGGAGCGGCGCGTTCCACGGAGCGGCGCGTTTCACGGAGCGACGCGTTCCACAGAGCGACGCGTTCCACGGAGCGGTGTGGTTTAGCAGTCAGACAATAAACCCGATATATGACGTGTGCAGAGATCGCTGCTATAAAGGGATGATAGTCAGGTTGCTGGGACTGGTTTAACACTGTCCTGTCTCTCTGTAGGCTGGCAGGGGACGGACTGCTCCATTCCCTGTTCCAGTGGCACCTGGGGCCTGAGCTGCAACCGTAGCTGTCACTGCACTAATGACGCGTCATGCAGCCCCATGGATGGCTCCTGCACGTGTGCCCCGGGCTGGGCAGGGGACACCTGTGAGCAGACGTGCCCGGTAAGCACAGGACGCGCGTTCCCTCTGGCTGCGCTCTGCTTCGTTAATGCGCCTGCTGCCAGGCGGGCCTCTGACAGTGAATGGGTTAATAACGGCTCAAATGTGGACCTAAAGCCAGGGGTGGGCAACTCCAGTCCTCAAGGGCCACCAAACAGGGCAGGTTCTCAGGATATCCCTGCTTCAGCACAGGTGGCTCAATCAGTCTCTGCTTCAGCACAGGTGCAGCACAGTCTTCGACTGAGCCACTGATTGAGCCACCTGTGCTGAAGCAGAGACTGATTGAGCCACCTGTGCTGAAGCAGGGACTGATTGAGCCACCTGTGCTGAAGCAGGGATATCCTGAAAACCTGACCTGTTGGTGGCCCTTGAGAACCGACATTGCCCACCCCTGCCCAAAATGGTTTAACTCCCAAATTCCACAGCGCGCGCCTTTTTATTAGCCTCTAATTGAGAGAACAGGCAAGAACGCCGCAACGATTCCAACGCTGCCGGGACCAGAGCTGGATTAGAAGGCTTTCCCTTTGGCGGCCATATTTAAGAGTCCCTGCAAAATAAAATCATTATCGGGCATATGCATCAAGGGGGAAATGGTGCAATTCTGGGACATAAACGTTGATCCTGTTTAAATAAAACCTTTTTTTCCTATATCTATTGGTCCTGAATTCTGCATTTGTATACATGCAGTCCTCGTTTTACAACGCTTCGCTTTACAACGAATGGCTTATCCAACGCTATGCAATGCATACCTATATTCATTTTTACAACGCCAAAATGGCTTATCCAACGCTCTTACGACGCTTTGCAACGTTGTGTATGTGTGTGTATATATACACACATTCACATAAACAACGTTGCAACGCGTCGTAAGAGCGTAGATATATAATATTATACTATATAATTATATATTATACTATATAATATATTATTTATTATGTTATATTATATATATAATACAGTATATACACTATATAATTTATGTGTGTGCTGCATAACTTATTGCCTGCATAAAATATTTGGTGTATTTTAGTGTTAAAAATGCCTTCAGAAACGGAACCGTTCATTTAAACAGTGTTCCTGTGGGAAAACGTGTTTCGCTTTACAACGTTTCGCTTTACAACGCCATTTTGAGTAACGCATTGTGTCGGATAACCGAGGACTGCCTGTATAGGATTTCCTTTGGGTGAATGCTGCCAGCGTTGCCCATTGAGTACTTTTCTGTATACTATAGAAATATAAGTAATAATATTCCTTACAATGGGGTTTTCTTTGCTACATATAGGGGGGGGGGAGGGAGGAGGGGCAGAATTTATTCATCTGCTCCTTTTATTTATTTTGAAGATTATTATATTTGGAAAGTTCTCACCCTTTGTGTTCAGAGTACATCCAGGATATGTCTTTGATCACAGGGTCTGTGTTGCTATTTCATTTAACAGAATTGGGCGCTTCTTTTTTTTTTAACCCTTTGCTCTGTGTTTCTGGCCTGCACAGCACCGAGCGCACGGCCAGCGGCCCTGCTGATTGTGTGCTTCTCTCTTCCAGGATGGGACATACAGTCTGGACTGTGCTCAACGCTGTGAGTGCAGCCACGCAGAGGGGTGTGACTCAGTGAGTGGACACTGCCACTGCCTGGCAGGGTGGACAGGTATGTGGAAGGGGTCAGCCGGGGATTGACCATTTAGCTGCCAGCCAATATAGACCAGCTGCCTGAATTCTGCACCAATTACAGTATATTCCGTTTACGTATCGCATAGCGGCGCGCGAATCAAACTCCGCGTGGCCAAAATATCACGCCACCCGCTCGTTTCATTATTACTGATTAAAATGGTAACATGTAAATACCGATCCAGTGTGTAGTGTAGTGTACAGTGAGTGCAGTGTGCTATGCAGTGTGTAGTGCAGTGTACAGTGAGTGCCGTGTGCTATGCAGTGTGTAGTGTAGTGTACAGTGAGTGCAGTGTGCTATGCAGTGTGTAGTGCAGTGTATAGTGAGTGCAGTGTGCTATGCAGTGTGTGGTGCAGTGTACAGTGAGTGCAGTGTGCTATGCAGTGTGTAGTGCAGTGTACAGTGAGTGCAGTGTGCTATGCAGTGTGTAGTGTAGTGTACAGTGAGTGCCGTGTGCTATGCAGTGTGTAGTGTAGTGTACAGTGAGTGCCGTGTGCTATGCAGTGTGTAGTGTAGTGTACAGTGAGTGCTGTGTGCTATGCAGTGTGTAGTGTAGTGTACAGTGAGTGCCATGTGCTATGCAGTATACAGTGTAGTGTGCTTTGCAGTGTTCAGTGTTGTGTGCTTTGCAGTGTTCAGTGCAGTGTGCTATGCCGTGTACAGTGCGGTGTGCTTTGCAGCATGCAGTGCGGTGTGCTTTGCAGTGTGCAGTGTGCTTTGCAGTGTGTAGTGCAGTGTACAGTGAGTGCCGTGTGCTATGCAGTATACAGTGTAGTGTGCTTTGCAGTGTTCAGTGCAGTGTGCTTTGGAGTGTGCAGTGTACAGTGCAGTGTGCTTTGCTGTGTATAGTACAGTGTGCTATGCAGGGTGCAGTGTGCTATGTAGAGTACAGTGCAGTGTGCTATGTAGGGTACAGTGCAGTGTGCTATGTAGGGTACAGTGCAGTGTGCTATGTAGAGTACAGTGCAGTGTGCTATGCAGGGTGCAGTGTGCTATGCAGGGTGCAGTGTGCTATGTAGGGTACAGTGCAGTGTGCTATGCAGGGTGCAGTGTGCTATGTAGGGTACAGTGTAGTGTGCTATGTAGGGTGCAGTGCAGTGTGCTATTCAGGGTGCAGTGTGTTATGTAGGGTACAGTGCAGTGTGCTATGTAGGGTACAGTGCAGTGTGCTATGTAGGGTACAGTGCAGTGTGCTATGCAGGGTACAGTGCAGTGTGCTATGTAGGGTACAGTGCAGTGTGCTATGCAGGGTGCAGTGTAGTGTGCTATATAGGGTACAGTGCAGTGTGCTATGCAGGGTGCAGTGTGCTATATAGGGTACAGTGCTGTGTGCTATATAGGGTACAGTGCAGTGTGCTATGCAGGGTGCAGTGCAGTGTGCTATGCAGGGTGCAGTGTGCTATGCAGGGTGCAGTGTGCTATGTAGGGTACAGTGCAGTGTGCTATGTAGGGTACAGTGCAGTGTGCTATGCAGGGTGCAGTGCTATGTAGGGTACAGTGCAGTGTGCTATGCAGGGTGCAGTGTGCTATGTAGGGTACAGTGTAGTGTGCTATGTAGGGTGCAGTGCAGTGTGCTATGCAGGGTACAGTGCAGTGTGCTATGTAGGGTACAGTGCAGTGTGCTATGCAGGGTACAGTGCAGTGTGCTATGTAGGGTACAGTGTAGTGTGCTATGCAGGGTGCAGTGTGCTATATAGGGTACAGTGCAGTGTGCTATATAGGGTACAGTGCAGTGTGCTATGCAGGGTGCAGTGTGCTATATAGGGTACAGTGCTGTGTGCTATATAGGGTACAGTGCAGTGTGCTATGCAGGGTGCAGTGTGCTATGTAGGGTACAGTGCAGTGTGCTATGCAGGGTGCAGTGTGCTATGTAGGGTACAGTGCAGTGTGCTATGTAGGGTGCAGTGCAGTGTGCTATGCAGGGTGCAGTGTGCTATGCAGGGTGCAGTGTGCTATGTAGGGTACAGTGCAGTGTGCTATGTAGGGTACAGTGCAGTGTGCTATGCAGGGTACAGTGCAGTGTGCTATGCAGGGTACAGTGCAGTGTGCTATGTAGGGTACAGTGCAGTGTGCTATGTAGGGTACAGTGTGCAATATAGGGTACAGTGCAGTGTGCTATATAGGGTACAGTGCAGTGTGCTGTACAGGGTGCAGTGTGCTATATAGGGTACAGTGCAGTGTGCTATGTAGGGTACAGTGTAGTGTGCTATGCAGGGTACAGTGCAGTGTGCTATGCAGGGTACAGTGCAGTGTGCTATGTAGGGTACAGTGCAGTGTGCTATGCAGGGTGCAGTGTGCAATATAGGGTACAGTGCAGTGTGCTATATAGGGTACAGTGCAGTGTGCTGTACAGGGTGCAGTGTGCTATATAGGGTACAGTGCAGTGTGCTATGTAGGGTACAGTGCAGTGTGCTATGTAGGGTGCAGTGCAGTGTGCTATGTAGGGTGTAGTGCAGTGTGCTATGTAGGGTGCAGTGCAGGGTGCTATGCAGGGTGCAGTGTGCTATGTAGGGTACAGTGCAGTGTGCTATGCAGGGTGCAGTGCAGTGTGCTATGCAGGGTGCAGTGCAGGGTGCTATGCAGGGTGCAGTGTGCAAAGCTATAGTTTTCAGGCCCCTTTGGCGCGGATCAGACTTATTTGAGCCACGGAATGTGTATAAATGTGTGTATAATTACTGATGCTTCCTTTGGCGTGTCACGTGGCTGGCGCAGGAGACGCACTGCGGGCTGTGTTTGTGCCACACGTGGCCGTGTCTATTTGCTTCACATAATCAGCGCGGCGCGCGGCCGGGGGGCTGAGCGGCGCTGTGCGGTAAATGAAATAGATATTATCAGCTTAACAAACACACAGCTCTCCGCATGGCCCGGCTGCTCGGTACTGATTGGTGTGGCAGCCAGAGGCAGGAGGCATGTGTGCAAGAGAGATTACCGGGCGCATGTACGATAGAGGGAGGGGGGTATGCAGGTGTCTGCGCTGCTCCTGCCTGGTATATAGAGAGGAGGGGAGACTGCGTTACTGCTGCCCGCGCTGCTCCTGTCTCTGGTATATAGGGAGGTGGGGAGACTGCGTTACTGCTGCCCGCGCTGCTCCTGTCTCTGGTATATAGAGAGGAGGGGAGACTGCGTTACTGCTGCCCGCGCTGCTCCTGTCTCTGGTATATAGAGAGGAGGGGAGACTGCGTTACTGCTGCCCGCGCTGCTCCTGCCTCTGGTATATAGGGAGGAGGGGAGACTGCGTTACTGCTGCCCGCGCTGCTCCTGTCTCTGGTATATAGGGAGGTGGGGAGACTGCGTTACTGCTGCCCGCGCTGCTCCTGTCTCTGGTATATAGAGAGGAGGGGAGACTGCGTTACTGCTGCCCGCGCTGCTCCTGTCTCTGGTATATAGAGAGGAGGGGAGACTGCGTTACTGCTGCCCGCGCTGCTCCTGTCTCTGGTATATAGAGAGGAGGGGAGACTGCGTTACTGCTGCCCGCGCTGCTCCTGTCTCTGGTATATAGGGAGGTGGGGAGACTGCGTTACTGCTGCCCGCGCTGCTCCTGTCTCTGGTATATAGAGAGGAGGGGAGACTGCGTTACTGCTGCCCGCGCTGCTCCTGCCTCTGGTATATAGAGAGGACGGGAGACTGCGTTACTGCTGCCCGCGCTGCTCCTGCCTGGTATATAGAGAGGAGGGGAGACTGCGTTACTGCTGCCCGCGCTGCTCCTGCCTGGTATATAGAGAGGAGGGGAGACTGCGTTACTGCTGCCCGCGCTGCTCCTGCCTCTGGTATATAGGGAGGAGGGGAGACTGCGTTACTGCTGCCCGCGCTGCTCCTGTCTCTGGTATATAGGGAGGAGGGGAGACTGCGTTACTGCTGCCCGCGCTGCTCCTGTCTCTGGTATATAGGGAGGAGGGGAGACTGCGTTACTGCTGCCCGCGCTGCTCCTGTCTCTGGTATATAGGGAGGAGGGGAGACTGCGTTACTGCTGCCCGCGCTGCTCCTGTCTCTGGTATATAGGGAGGAGGGGAGACTGCGTTACTGCTGCTCGTGCTGCTCCTGTCTCTGGTATATAGGGAGGAGGGGAGACTGCGTTACTGCTGCCCGCGCTGCTCCTGTCTCTGGTATATAGGGAGGAGGGGAGACTGCGTTACTGCTGCCTGCGCTGCTCCTGTCTCTGGTATATAGAGAGGAGGGGAGACTGCGTTACTGCTGCCCGCGCTGCTCCTGTCTCTGGTATATAGAGGAGGGGAGACTGCGTTACTGCTGCCCGTGCTGCTCCTGTCTCTGGTATATAGAGAGGAGGGGAGACTGCGTTACTGCTGCCCGCGCTGCTCCTGTCTCTGGTATATAGGGAGGAGGGGAGACTGCGTTACTGCTGCCCGCGCTGCTCCTGCCTCTGGTATATAGAGAGGAGGGGAGACTGCGTTACTGCTGCCCGCGCTGCTCCTGCCTCTGGTATATAGAGAGGAGGGGAGACTGCGTTACTGCTGCCCGCGCTGCTCCTGTCTCTGGTATATAGAGAGGAGGGGAGACTGCGTTACTGCTGCCCGCGCTGCTCCTGTCTCTGGTATATAGAGAGGAGGGGAGACTGCGTTACTGCTGCCCGCGCTGCTCCTGTCTCTGGTATATAGAGAGGAGGGGAGACTGCGTTACTGCTGCCCGCGCTGCTCCTGTCTCTGCTATATAGGGAGGAGGGGAGACTGCGTTACTGCTGCCCGCGCTGCTCCCGTCTCTGGTATATAGAGAGGAGGGGAGACTGCGTTACCGCTGCCCGCGCTGCTCCTGTCTCTGGTATATAGAGAGGAGGGGAGACTGCGTTACTGCTGCCCGCGCTGCTCCTGTCTCTGGTATATAGAGAGGAGGGGAGACTGCGTTACTGCTGCCCGCGCTGCTCCTGCCTCTGGTATATAGGGAGGAGGGGAGACTGCGTTACTGCTGCCCGCGCTGCTCCTGTCTCTGGTATATAGAGAGGAGGGGAGACTGCGTTACTGCTGCCCGCGCTGCTCCTGTCTCTGGTATATAGAGAGGAGGGGAGACTGCGTTACTGCTGCCCGCGCTGCTCCTGTCTCTGGTATATAGAGAGGAGGGGAGACTGCGTTACTGCTGCCCGCGCTGCTCCTGTCTCTGGTATATAGGGAGGAGGGGAGACTGCGTTACTGCTGCCCGCGCTGCTCCTGTCTCTGGTATATAGAGAGGAGGGGAGACTGCGTTACTGCTGCCCGCGCTGCTCCTGACTCTGGTATATAGAGAGGAGGGGAGACTGCGTTACTGCTGCCCGTGCTGCTCCTGTCTCTGGTATATAGAGAGGAGGGGAGACTGCGTTACTGCTGCCCGCGCTGCTCCCGTCTCTGGTATATAGAGAGGAGGGGAGACTGCGTTACTGCTGCCCGCGCTGCTCCTGTCTCTGGTATATAGGGAGGTGGGGAGACTGCGTTACTGCTGCCCGCGCTGCTCCTGTCTCTGGTATATAGAGAGGAGGGGAGACTGCGTTACTGCTGCCCGCGCTGCTCCTGTCTCTGGTATATAGAGAGGAGGGGAGACTGCGTTACTGCTGCCCGCGCTGCTCCTGTCTCTGGTATATAGAGAGGAGGGGAGACTGCGTTACTGCTGCCCGCGCTGCTCCTGTCTCTGCTATATAGAGAGGTGGGGAGACTGCGTTACTGCTGCCCGCGCTGCTCCTGTCTCTGCTATATAGAGAGGTGGGGAGACTGCGTTACTGCTGCCCGCGCTGCTCCTGTCTCTGGTATATAGAGAGGAGGGGAGACTGCGTTACTGCTGCCCGCGCTGCTCCTGTCTCTGGTATATAGAGAGGAGGGGAGACTGCGTTACTGCTGCCCGCGCTGCTCCTGTCTCTGGTATATAGAGAGGAGGGGAGACTGCGTTACCGCTGCCCGCGCTGCTCCTGCCTCTGGTATATAGAGAGGAGGGGAGACTGCGTTACTGCTGCCCGCGCTGCTCCTGTCTCTGGTATATAGGGAGGAGGGGAGACTGCGTTACTGCTGCCCGCGCTGCTCCTGTCTCTGGTATATAGAGAGGAGGGGAGACTGCGTTACTGCTGCCCGCGCTGCTCCTGTCTCTGGTATATAGAGAGGAGGGGAGACTGCGTTACTGCTGCCCGCGCTGCTCCTGTCTCTGGTATATAGGGAGGAGGGGAGACTGCGTTACTGCTGCCCGCGCTGCTCCTGTCTCTGGTATATAGGGAGGAGGGGAGACTGCGTTACTGCTGCCCGCGCTGCTCCTGTCTCTGCTATATAGGGAGGAGGGGAGACTGCGTTACTGCTGCCCGTGCTGCTCCTGTCTCTGGTATATAGAGAGGAGGGGAGACTGCGTTACTGCTGCCCGCGCTGCTCCTGTCTCTGGTATATAGAGAGGAGGGGAGACTGCGTTACTGCTGCCCGCGCTGCTCCTGTCTCTGGTATATAGAGAGGAGGGGAGACTGCGTTACTGCTGCCCGCGCTGCTCCTGTCTCTGGTATATAGAGAGGAGGGGAGACTGCGTTACTGCTGCCCGCGCTGCTCCTGTCTCTGGTATATAGAGAGGAGGGGAGACTGCGTTACTGCTGCCCGCGCTGCTCCTGTCTCTGCTATATAGGGAGGAGGGGAGACTGCGTTACTGCTGCCCGCGCTGCTCCCGTCTCTGGTATATAGAGAGGAGGGGAGACTGCGTTACCGCTGCCCGCGCTGCTCCCGTCTCTGGTATATAGAGAGGAGGGGAGACTGCGTTACCGCTGCCCGCGCTGCTCCTGTCTCTGGTATATAGAGAGGAGGGGAGACTGCGTTACTGCTGCCCGTGCTGCTCCTGTCTCTGCTATATAGAGAGGAGGGGAGACTGCGTTACTGCTGCCCGCGCTGCTCCTGCCTCTGGTATATAGGGAGGAGGGGAGACTGCGTTACTGCTGCCCGCGCTGCTCCTGTCTCTGGTATATAGAGAGGAGGGGAGACTGCGTTACTGCTGCCCGCGCTGCTCCTGACTCTGGTATATAGAGAGGAGGGGAGACTGCGTTACTGCTGCCCGTGCTGCTCCTGTCTCTGGTATATAGAGAGGAGGGGAGACTGCGTTACTGCTGCCCGCGCTGCTCCCGTCTCTGGTATATAGAGAGGAGGGGAGACTGCGTTACTGCTGCCCGCGTTGCTCCCGTCTCTGGTATATAGAGAGGAGGGGAGACTGCGTTACTGCTGCCCGCGCTGCTCCTGTCTCTGGTATATAGAGAGGAGGGGAGACTGCGTTACTGCTGCCCGCGCTGCTCCTGTCTCTGGTATATAGGGAGGTGGGGAGACTGCGTTACTGCTGCCCGCGCTGCTCCTGTCTCTGGTATATAGAGAGGAGGGGAGACTGCGTTACTGCTGCCCGCGCTGCTCCTGTCTCTGGTATATAGAGAGGAGGGGAGACTGCGTTACTGCTGCCCGCGCTGCTCCTGTCTCTGGTATATAGAGAGGAGGGGAGACTGCGTTACTGCTGCCCGCGCTGCTCCTGTCTCTGCTATATAGAGAGGTGGGGAGACTGCGTTACTGCTGCCCGCGCTGCTCCTGTCTCTGGTATATAGAGAGGAGGGGAGACTGCGTTACTGCTGCCCGCGCTGCTCCTGTCTCTGGTATATAGAGAGGAGGGGAGACTGCGTTACTGCTGCCCGCGCTGCTCCTGTCTCTGGTATATAGAGAGGAGGGGAGACTGCGTTACCGCTGCCCGCGCTGCTCCTGCCTCTGGTATATAGAGAGGAGGGGAGACTGCGTTACCGCTGCCCGCGCTGCTCCTGTCTCTGGTATATAGAGAGGAGGGGAGACTGCGTTACCGCTGCCCGCGCTGCTCCTGTCTCTGGTATATAGAGAGGAGGGGAGACTGCGTTACTGCTGCCCGCGCTGCTCCTGTCTCTGGTATATAGAGAGGAGGGGAGACTGCGTTACTGCTGCCCGCGCTGCTCCTGTCTCTGGTATATAGGGAGGAGGGGAGACTGCGTTACTGCTGCCCGCGCTGCTCCTGTCTCTGCTATATAGGGAGGAGGGGAGACTGCGTTACTGCTGCCCGTGCTGCTCCTGTCTCTGGTATATAGAGAGGAGGGGAGACTGCGTTACTGCTGCCCGCGCTGCTCCTGTCTCTGGTATATAGAGAGGAGGGGAGACTGCGTTACTGCTGCCCGCGCTGCTCCTGTCTCTGGTATATAGAGAGGAGGGGAGACTGCGTTACTGCTGCCCGCGCTGCTCCTGTCTCTGGTATATAGAGAGGAGGGGAGACTGCGTTACTGCTGCCCGCGCTGCTCCTGTCTCTGGTATATAGAGAGGAGGGGAGACTGCGTTACTGCTGCCCGCGCTGCTCCTGTCTCTGCTATATAGGGAGGAGGGGAGACTGCGTTACTGCTGCCGCGCTGCTCCTGTCTCTGGTATATAGGGAGGAGGGGAGACTGCGTTACTGCTGCCCGCGCTGCTCCTGTCTCTGGTATATAGAGAGGAGGGGAGACTGCGTTACTGCTGCCCGCGCTGCTCCTGTCTCTGGTATATAGAGAGGAGGGGAGACTGCGTTACTGCTGCCGCGCTGCTCCTGTCTCTGGTATATAGAGAGGAGGGGAGACTGCGTAACTGCTGCCCGCGCTGCTCCTGTCTGGTATATAGAGAGGAGGGGAGACTGCGTTACCGCTGCCCGCGCTGCTCCTGTTTCAGTGGTTCAGCCTGGCAGAGATGCCCTGCCACTGTGTACATGGTGGGTTGGCAGGGCTGTGTGCGTGGCACTGTGTGAGTTATGTAGGGGGAGGAGGGCACTGCTGCCACTTCTGTGCTTTTCCTTTACACGTGGGGCTCCGCACGTGGCACTGTATGTGTCGCTGATGATAGATTCACTAAACTCTGTTAAACTTGAGTTAATATCGCAATCGGTCCAATAAATAGAACTCGCGGTTTTATCTCCTAAATATCACTTTAATCGCTAACATCTCCATCTGCCGCAAATCTCCGCCATATTAACAGGCGGAAAAAAAGTCAAAAATTGCGATATGTAATGTGGTCATTTAACACTAGTTTAAAATTGAGTTCAAATGATGTTTCTCTCCTGCCTCAGGGGGTTTGTAATAACTAAGAAACCCCTACATCAGAAAAAGCAACACACCTTCAAAAGTCCTGAAATCCAACTTTTCATCCTCATTAACTCTTTCTTCTGACTTTATATCTCGCTGCAGGAAAGCCTGCGTATAGTAACTCATTCGGATTCTTTTTACATTGAGGTTGTAGTTACATATGTTTGCAGGCGTACGATAAGCTTGCCCACCCCCCACAATGTCACCCAGATCAGGCATAGGGTTGACGCAGGGGGTCCCCAGAGCCGAACCCCTTTCATTTCAATTCTGGGGGCTCCCTGCTTCCAGAGATACAGACCTTCGTATGGGGACGCCGGGAGCAGCTCCGGCTGGGGTTAAACGTTTAAAGCTCCCGTGTCATGCGGGCCAATGGGAAGCCGGACCTGATGACATCACCGCGTCTCATTGGCCCGCAGTGCGTGAGAGCTCCTTAACTCTGCCATTACGTGAACCCCTGCTAGCCCAGCGGAGCAGCTACCGGCATCTTCTATGGAGGTAAGTATCTCCGGAAGAAGGGGTCCGGGAACTGAAATGAATGGGGTTCAGCTCCCAGAACCGCTCCAGCGGGCTCCGGAAATCGCCAGCTTGGACGGCTGCTTTAAGAGAGACGCCGGAGAAATGTATCTCCGGGCGCATGGTACAAAGTATCGTTCTGATGGGCAGGATACATGTGTAACAGGGCGGATTGTTCTGGAATTGCCAGGTTAGGGGTAGGTTGGGTAGCCGCTACTCTACATAAAGATGCTGCCACTCTCGCCACCTCCCGAGACCGTGACATGGCAGAGGGGTGACGGCGGCCGGTGCTGATAAGACCCCTCTGTGCCGCGCAGCCGGGGTGGAAGCGCCCGGTCACATCAGCGCTGTCACTCACGCGGTGAGCGGCGTCCTGTATGCCCTGCGGCTCCATTAATGCAGGAACACAGATAATCCCCATCCCCGCAGGGACGAGATCCGCGCGCTTAAAGACACAGCCGCCTCCTTTACAGCGCTGATCAACTGGTTTCACTTCAGTGCAAACGCTCGAAACCTTTTATACGATGAAGCTGTCAAGGAGAGTCACAGGGGACTGGAGATAGCAGCTAATTATATCAGGTGGAAGGGCCCCGTCTATATGTCTGTGTGTGCCTATATCTCTCTTTTCTATAGACCTGCCTGTCTCCCTCTGTCTGGGACTCTCACTAAATGTCTTAATTATCTTCGCTTCCATCTGTCTTTTCTTCCTGTGGCTTCAGTATCGACCCAAGTGATGTGTAAATGTGCACAGCGCCAGCCAACGGTAATATTTGCTCCTGTGGCACCGACCACGGAGGCGGGGGCTGTACGTAGAATTTTGTAGTCTCCGTTAGCTCCTTTCCCGTGGAGCTTACAATCTAATGTTGGTGCCTGAGGCACAAAGAGGTAAAGGGACTTGCTCAAGGTCACAAGGAGTTGGCACTGGTTTTTAAACTGGGTTTAACAGCTTCAAAGGGCCGCCAACAGGTCAGGTTTTAAGGATATCCCTTCTTCAACTTAGCCACTGATTGAGCCACCTGTGCTGAAGCAGGGATATCCTTTAAAAACTGACCTGTTGGTGGTCTTTGAGGACTGGAGTGGCCCACCCCTTGTGTACACTGACAGCACTCGGCAAAAGTACACCATCAGTCTTGTCTTGTCACACAGACAGTGTACGCAGCGCTGTATCCGGTAGAATTTTACAGGCGCTGTGAGCCTGCTGCCGTGTGCACGTGGAGATAAAGGCGTCTACCCAAGGTCACAGGGAAACTGTATTATACCGAGATGCTGAAAAGTCCGGGGCGCTGATAGAGCGCTCAGGCACTGCAGGATTAAGGCTACCCTCGGATTATCCCCTCCGTGATTGGATGTTCGCTTTGGTTTCCGCTCTCTGGGATGAAAGATAAGTCTCCGGGACGTCGGCTTTCATTTTTTTTCACCAGACTTCATTTGGCCCGAGCTGATAAGGACCTCGCATCTGTCTGCGTGCGCAGAAATCCTCGCGCCATCGGGAGAACTTTGAAATGTACGACCCCGCAGACATAGCGCCGCTCCCCTGGCAGAGATAAGGTTAACACAACTTTAGCGAGGCGTAGATCCCTTATCCACTGGTTTTATTGGGGTATTAGGCGACGGTGACCAGTCCGTGAGAGACGTTCTGTAATAACCCTATCCTCATATGTGTACATCCTCACTTACTATGTTTAATCTGGTTCTTGTTTGAGGTTATCAAGTCAGACTTAAACCAGGGGGGCGCAACTCCAGCCCGTCAAAGACTGAGCCTCTGATTGAGCCACCTGTGCTGAAGCAGGGATATCCTGAAAACCTGACCTGTTGGGGGGTCTTGAGGACTGGAGTTGAGCCCCCCTTTCTTACACCAAGATCCCCAGATATCTCCCGATCTGTGAACTACAGACCACCATTGTTCGTCCCTGCGGCGGTCTCTTTTCTGCCACTGTCCCATAGAAACAGAGAAATTTACAGCTCAAGAGAACCACAAGACCCCTCCTCGTCTGCCCATTCCCTTATCAGCGGAGAAACCCTGCGGAAGATGATGATGACGATGATGAGTTCATTTGGCATCCTAAATATTTAGGATACCTTGAGTCTGTCCCAAGGGATTTTTGAGGCCACTTGCTGCATTAGCCTCCACCCGCCTTTGCTGGGAGGCTGTCCCTTTAATTACACATGTTTGCCCTGAAGACATACTTCCTCACATCCCACACCCCCCCCACAACCCCCCCACCCCACAAACCCCCCACGCTCCTGGCATTCTGCGTCTGTCCCTCTGCTCTTTCTCGTGGGCACTGCCCGCTGCCTCTGTCCCCCGCACTCCTTCCTGTGTGCGCTGTGATACACTGTTACCCAGAGATTCTCAACTCCAGTCCTCAAACCACCCCCCACAACAGGTCAGGTTTTCAGATTCAGCACAGGTAGCTCAATCACTGGGCCAGACGGAGCCACTAATTGTGCCATCTGTGCTGAAGCAGGGACTGATTGAGCCACCTGTGCTGAAGCATGGATTCTTTGAGCCACCTGTTCTTAAAGTGGGCTATCCTTTAAACCTGACCTGTTGTGGGAGGGGGGGTCTTGAGGTCTGGACTTGAGCACCCCTGCTGTAACCACATCTACAAATCCTACCACCACGTGTAGATCAGGAAGCAGTGACGCGGTCTCAGGGTGATCACCATTTCTCAGCAGAGTGCAGACGAGAGCCCGCAGCGCTGAAAGGGTGGCGTTTTTTCCCAGGCGCTCCCTAAATTCTCCGGCTCTGCAATATTTCTGCATTAACTCACGAGGTTCGCACACAGTCAGCAGGTAATGAAAGCGCGGGGCGCAGCTCCCGGAGTCGGGGTAATGATTTTCACTCACTCGCGCTAATCCTTAAAGTTTACGCTGCTGTGCAGATTGAAGCCTCAGTAATTACAATGCGGTACCTGCACTGTTCCGATGGGGGGGTGTACGCATCTCCTGAGCAACCCGCTAATCCACTGGCAGCCGGAGGTCGGCCCCCCCTGTGTTTATCCCATTATGCAGAGGCGCGTGGGCCTGCGAGATAAAACCAGGAGAAGCCGCAGCAGATGGGGGGGGGGGGGGGAGGGGACGGGGGGGAGTGGGGGGACACTGGAGCAGTGCGAGGCGGGTAAAAGAGGGGGGTGCATTTCACCGTTCCCTTTCCTATGAACATCATGTTAATACCAAAACTCTGCTCCAATTACCTGGCTCACACCACCATCCATTCCCACATGTATCCAGCAATCGTCAGAACTCGTTAGTATGCAGTAAGGACGCACGTGCTGGAATTCCCTACCACGCACCATCAGCCTCTCCCCCAGCTTTCAGACATTCAAAAACGCTCTAAAATCTCGCCCTTTTAAGGAAGCCTATCTGGCACACCCCCTAACCTCCACACCCCCAAACCCTAATGGGACCAGCTGAGCGTCTGGCCCAATCTCCATGTTATCCAACACCCCCTAACCTCCACACCCCCAAACCTTAATGGGACCAGCTGAGCGTCTGGGCCAATCTCCATGTTATCCAACACCCCCTAACCTCCACACCCCCAAACCCTAATGGGACCAGCTGAGCGTCTGGGCCAATCTCCATGTTATCTAACACCCCCTAACCTCCACACCCCCAAACCCTAATGGGACCAGCTGAGCGTCTGGGCCAATCTCCATGTTATCTAACACCCCCTAACCTCCACACCCCCAAACCCTAATGGGACCAGCTGGCTGTGGCTGGACCACACTCCATCCTGATGCATGCTCCGTCCCACAATGAGCAGCTACTTTTCCTTTTGTTTCAAGTTTGCCCCTTTTTTCCCCTAGAGTGTAAGCTCTTAGGATCATTACCTTGTGTATCTGTTTGTCCTCGTTTGGTTTGTCATTCTGTTTATGTAATATACATACCTCTGTACCCCCATTGTCCTTCGCCGTGGAGTATGTGGGCGCTATACAAATAATATATATATATACTTAATTAAGTTATGGTGGGTAAAAAAACGACAAAAACCCTCCACAGCAAAGCATATAGCAAATGGAAATATTACTGTATGCTCATCTGCATGTCTTAGGCAGGTCTGCAACCCCGCCTTTCACCATTATCACCCAGCACACAGTACTTCCACTGCAGCAAGGGATTCTGGGACATGACATGCAAAT
Source organism: Ascaphus truei (assembly GCF_040206685.1). Lineage (NCBI taxonomy): Eukaryota > Metazoa > Chordata > Amphibia > Anura > Ascaphidae > Ascaphus > Ascaphus truei. Next base: position 4,959 of record NW_027456059.1, on the reverse strand, counting down.
GAGCACACAGTGTCACCTTTTGCTTCAAAACAATTTTTAACATGGTTCCCTATAGGCTTAAGCTTGCTGCATGTTCACAGCTTTGAGCACAGCCGGGGTTAAGATGCATAGCCAGTAAACCCACCCACAGACAGCCGTTTCAACCTTAATGGGTCTCATCAGTGTGGGGTTTGTTAACTGGCTATGCAATGAAGCAATGAGGATGGGGTTTACCATACTTAGTAAAGTTATGGTGAGTAAAAAAAAGTGACAAAAACCCTCCACAGCAAAGCATATAGCAAATGGAAATATTACTGTATGCTCATCTGCATGTCTTAGACAGGTCTGCAACCCCGCCTTTCCCCATTATCACCCAGCATACAGCACTTCCACTGCAGCAAGGGATTCTGGGACATGACATGCAAATGGAAACATTGCTTCATTGCATAGCCAGTTAACCAACCCCACACTGATGAGACCCATTGAGGTGGAAACGACTGTCTGTGGGTGGGTTTTCTGGCTATGCATCTTAACCCTGACTGTGCTCAAAGCTGTGACCATGCAGCAAGCTTAAGCCTATAGGGGACCTACCAGCTGATAGTTTGTGTTTCTACCTGCTGTGACACCCGGGACCCTGGGAGATCCCGGGGTTTCTAACATATTAAGGATCCCCTGTGCCAAGCAGTTCGGAAATTACTCACTGCCTTAGAACCCATCACTAGGGGGGCCGGACGGCTCCTCCAAAAATACTGGACACAATCGGGAAAGGTGTGACTCGCTCGAGACACACACCCCTCTCTCCGCTCCATGCTGTTTCCTCCTCTACGTTGGCCCCACCCCCAGGCTCCTGACACCTCCTGATTGGCTGCATTACCCAACAGCAGCCAATCAGTCAGGTCTCCGGGCCCCGGTGATGCCCCCGCCACGGGCCCCGGTGATGCCCCCGCCACGGGCCCCGGTGATGCCCCCGCCACGGGCCCCGGTGATGCCTCCGCTATGGGTCAGGTCTGGGCCCCGGTGATTCCCCCGCTCCAGATCCCGGTGATGCCCCTTTTCCAGGTCAGGTCTCCGGGCCCCAGTGATGCCCCCGCTCCGAGCCCCGGGGATGAGCAGATGTTGTCTGTCTCTTTGCAGGTATTCATTGTGATAACGTGTGTGTGCCGGGACGCTGGGGACCCAACTGCTCCATGTCCTGTCACTGCGAGAATGGGGGGTCCTGCCGACCAGAGGACGGGACCTGCGAGTGCGCCCCGGGGTACAGGGGAGCCCTGTGCCAGAGAAGTAAGGAGCCCCCCCCAATCTCTCCGCTCTCACACGTTCAGCAGCGTGTCACACGCATTACACACACGTTCAGCAGCGTGTCACACGCATTACACACACGTTCAGCAGCGTGTCACACGCATTACACACACGTTCAGCAGCGTGTGACACGCATTACACACACGTTCAGCAGCGTGTCACACGCATTACACACACGTTCAGCAGTGTGTCACACGCATCACACACGTTCAGCAGCGTGTCACACGCATTACACACACATTCAGCAGCGTGTCACATGCATTACACATGTTCAGCAGCGTGTCACACGAATTACACACACGTTCTGCAGCGTGTCACACGCATTACACACATGTTCAGCAGCGTGTCACACGCATTACACACATTTTCAGCAGCGTCACACGTATTACACACATTTAGCAGCGTGTCACATACATTATACACACGTTTAGCAGCGTGTCACATACATTACACACACGTTTAGCAGCGTGTCACACGCATTACACACAACCTCATTTTCATCTCATTGGGGACAGAAACCCAAATCTCACTGGTTTGGGAAATTGGAAGTTGATAGATCTGCTAAATCCTCCTGCAGGTAAATCCAGGATGTTTGGATAAACATTATTTCTGCAAGGACTTGTGAGCAGCATAATAATGCGCAAAGTGATAATAACATGCAGAGTAATAATAACACGCAGAGTAATAATAACATGCAGAGTAATACAATAACATGCAAAGTAATAATAACATGCAGAGTAATAATAACATGCAGAGTACTACAATAACACGCAGGGTAATACAATAACACGCAGATAGTCCTAATAGCACACAAAGTAATACAATAACATGCAGCGTTATAATAACACACATTTAATACAATAACACGCAAAGTAATAAAATAACACGCAGAGTAATAACACGCAAAGTAATACAATAACACGCAGAGTAATAACACGCAAAGTAATACAATAACACGCAGAGTAATAACACGCAAAGTAATACAATAACACGCCGGGTTCTTATAACAAGCAAAGTAATACAATAACATGCAAACTAATAACACGCAGAGTAATAACACGCAGAGTAATGCAATAACACGCAGAGTAATAACACGCAGAATAATAACACGCAGATTAATAACACGCAGATTAATAACACGAAGAGCAATAACACGAAGAGCAATAACACGCAGAGTAATAACACGCAGAGTAATAACACGCAGAGTAATAACACGCAGAGTAATAACACGCAGAGTAATAACACGCAGAGTAATAACACGCAGATTAATAACACGAAGAGCAATAACACGCAGAGTAATAACACGCAGAGTAATAACACGCAGAGTAATAACACGCAGAATAATAACACGCAGATTAATAACACGCAGAGTAATAACACGCAGAGTAATAACACGCAGAGTAATAACACGCAGAGTAATAACACGCAGAGTAATGCGCTTCACGCCACGCGGCCTGTATGTTTATGATGTAATAACGCGGTGCCGTGTGTATCAGCCCATGTCACATGTTGCTGTGTATGGCGCACCAGAGGTGGCTGCACATGTCTGCCTGCCCCTCATTGCAGTATCCCTTCTGTGTGTCCCCCTGCAGTTTGCTCTCCTGGATTCTTCGGGCACCGCTGCAGCCAGGCGTGTCCCATGTGTGTGCACAGCAACGGGCCGTGTCACCATGTCACCGGTCACTGTGACTGCCTGCCAGGATTTTTTGGGCCGCTCTGTAACCAAGGTAACCTCATATAAGGACCCCTTACCCCCGGGACATGATAAGCCTGCCATTAACAGGAGGGCCCTTTAACCTCTGACCTGGAAGGACGAGGTCATATGTGAACCCGTAAAGTAGGGGGCGGAGGGGAAGCATTTCACCTTCACTGAAAGAGTAGTGCATGCATGGAACCCCCTCCCGACAGCTGTTTAATAAAGGCAGGTATGCTTGGGATAGGCACAGTGCTAGAAGGAGCATCTAAATGAACACAGTTCTGTCTGCGCTGGCCATGTCTGAATGCAGATGGGAGACTCGGAACGATGCAGACGATAGGGAAACGCAGCTTTATCACTGATCCCAGGCGCGGGCTCATTACCGAGATCTGTGTTTCCTTGGAAGACAAAATCAAACGAGAAGAAGCTTTTAGAGGGAAGGGGGGGTTGTTATCAGATTCATTGGAGCGGTGGGACAGGGGGAGATAGGTGTCAGCCTCTGTTTAATTTGAGGATTGGGAAGGCTGCACGCGGGGCGCTGATGTCCCTGCCGCTGTCAGACGCTGAGCGGATTACAGTGTCTCTGTGATTGGGAGGTTTGGGCACAGATAAGGTTTTATCACAGTGGCATTTTACTGATGTTTTTTCTGTTGGATTCTGTGATAATAAAACTCTCCCCCCAGAAACCCGGCCAGGAATAATGCAGAAAAAACATCAACCAGACTCGTGTCTCGGTGCTCTGGCAGCCCCCCGCACCCTCCCTGTAACAATCAACATGCCGCTTATATTAGAGGGGTTCAGCACACACACACACACGTACCCCAAGTTTAAAAAATGCATATTATATTGAAGGCCCCTCTGGCAGTGAGAGGATAATGTTACTTTTCTCTATTTTGTAGTTAAATACATTATGACTGCAATATCTCAGAGAGGTTTTCTTACTTGAATATATATATATATATATATATATATATATATCCCTTTTTTATGCTGATCTGCTGTGAGCCCTGCCTTTCTACCCCTAATCTTCGGCGAGCTATGCTTGTAATTTGGAGGTTTCTGTATCAGATTGCAGCACGGCTTGTCCGTGTGCCGCTCTGACAAGAATACCAGTTGTGACTGCTTGACATTTTTAGTGATGCTTATTAAAATAAAATGTAATAAGACAAGTACTTTAACGATGGCTACACTGTGGCTGTAGTAAGCGTCTCAGGGTTGCAGAATGGGGTAGAGATGTGCATGGCTGTAGTAAGCGTCTCTGGGTTGCAAAATGAGGTAGAGATGTGGGTGGCTGTAGTAAGCGTCGCTGGGTTGCAGAATGGGGTAGAGATGTGCGTGGCTGTAGTAAGCGTCTCTGGGATGCAGAACGGGGTAGAGGTGTGCGTGGCTGTAGTAAGCGTCTCTGGGTTGCAGAATGGGGTAGAGGTGTGCGTGGCTGTAGTAAGCGTCTCTGGGTTGCAGAATGGGGTAGAGGTGTGCGTGGCTGTAGTAAGCGTCTCTGGGTTGCAGAACGGGGTAGAGGTGTGCGTGGCTGTAGTAAGCGTCTCTGGGTTGCAGAACGGGGTAGAGGTATGCGTGGCTGTAGTAAGCGTCTCTGGGTTGCAGAATGGGGTAGAGGTGTGCGTGGCTGTAGTAAGCGTCTCTGGGTTGCAGAATGGGGTAGAGATGTGCGTGGCTGTAGTAAGCGTCTCTGGGTTGCAGAATGGGGTAGAGGTGTGCGTGGCTGTAGTAAGCGTCTCTGGGTTGCAGAATGAGGTAGAGATGTGCGTGGCTGTAGTAAGCGTCTCTGGGTTACAGAATGAGGTAGAGATGTGTGTGGCTGTAGTAAGCGTCTCTGGGTTGCAGAATGAGGTAGAGGTGTGTGTGGCTGTAGTAAGCGTCTCTGGGTTGCAGAATGGGGTAGAGATGTGCGTGGCTGTAGTAAGCGTCGCTGAGTTGCAGAATGGGGTAGAGGTGTGCGTGGCTGTAGTAAGCGTCTCTGGGTT
>NW_027456058.1:25000-26038 GCF_040206685.1 Ascaphus truei | reverse complement strand
AGATCCCAACCACACAGGGGCCCAGTTCTGAAATTTAAAAAACAACAACAGCAGAAAAACCACTAAGTCCCCTCCAAACAGGGCCCCAGTAGTTCTGAAATGAACAGGGCCCAATGACTGAGGGCCACCAACCAGGGGCCAAGTTCTGAAATAAAAAAAACATATAGATTGTTTAAAAAATGCATTTTTTTTTTTGAAAAATGCAAATCATAAAGAAAAGAAAACAAAAACCCCGGGGGGCTCCACGGGCCCCCGGGCCCCAGCCCAGATCTCCCTCCCCGCCCCGGCAGAGTGCCACGAGTGCGGGAAAGGATGCGGGGCGGAAGAAGGGGGGAAATGAAACGGATTTCAAATAAAATAAAAATAAAAAACTACAGAAAAACGGCCAAGTCCCTCAAAGCAGGGGCCAAGTTCTGCAATTTAAAATAAAATAAAAGACAACAGAAAAGCGACCAAGTCCCACCAAAAAGGGTCCAAGTTCTGAAGTAAAAAAAAAAAAACCCCAAAAGACCCTCAGGGGCCCCGGGGCCCCGGGCCCCGGCCAGGTCTCCCGGCCCGGGCAGAGTTCCCCGAGTGCGGGTAGGATGCCTGGGCGGAAGGAAGGAAGGAAGGGGGGAGAAAATTAAACTATTGTGAAAAAAAAACCCCACAGAAAAACGACAAAGTCCCACAAAACTGGGGCCAAGTTCTGAAAAAGCCATTGCTGGAAGTGCCAATGAGGACGAACCTGCTGCCCCTCATCCGACCGAGAGTTCCACGGGCTCGGGCACGTTTTCAGGTTTGTCCCCCCTGGCTGAGGGGGTGCGTGTAGGGCGCAGGAGACGCCGCTGGGACACCTTCAGGAGATTGTTAGAAGCACAGCACATCAGTGGGATCCCTGGAAGTGTCCAGCGGAGATTGCAGGCTGCCTGTGGCCCAGGTGGGGAGCACTGTAGCGGGCAGGGGAGGCGGCTCCCCCGCTAATGACCCCCCCCCCCCCCCCCCCCCCCACCATCCAATTTTTTTTTTTTTTTTTTTTTTTTTTTTTATTCTTCCCGT
>NW_027456057.1:0-26039 GCF_040206685.1 Ascaphus truei | reverse complement strand
TGAATGAAATGTAGCCATTGTACCCCCCCCCCCCCATAAGTGAGATTGGGAGGGTATGCTTCTTCAGCTACTTTACTAGGGGTTGTGCTGTACCTGTTGGCAAACAGGAGGGCTGAGTGCTCCCCAATATTGTGGGGAGAAACAGGACAGGATCACAGGTTACCTTTGTTCTTGCTTGGTGCAGCGCCTCCTGTCAGAATGGACCCTCTGTGATGGCAGGAGAGGGCCCATACTGACACCTATTCTTCTTTGGTAGACAGTGAATCACACATAATTTCTATTTTCTTGTCTTTATTGCTGGTAGATCTTATTACAGAGACATTACCTCCTTCCCTGCTTACTGAGCCCTGACTCAGGCTTTAGGCCCAGGTCAGGCCTGTTGGACCTCTCCTCACATCTCCTTGTGAGATGGAGGGCAGATGTTCCTCAGTCCACAGAGGGAGGAGAGAGAATGACAAGGACCACCCACAATTTAGGAACGTGCCAGTATTTATATCCTTTGGGGTGTGGCTGTAACTCTGACACATAACAAGCCAGATCTGGATACTGATTGGGCCACACACTGGATGTGAGGGAAATATAAGTGAATGTGAACCGCGCTCTAGATATAGTGAAATTAACAATGTGATTCAAAGTGTATACATAAAGAACTTCTCTACTTATGTGATTTTAGTGGTGATATAATGTGAAAAAACAAGTATAATTAAACCTGTTACTCAGTGGGTTAAACTTGGAGGCTGCTGCTGTAGATTTCATGGAATGGCTCCACAAACCATAACACTGGTAGCAAAAACAAAACAAAAAAACAGCGCAAAACCTCATTGTGTATTATTTAGATATAATGTGAAAATGTTTCAGCAGGTAAGTAGCGCACGTAAATCAGTATAACATGTTATAGACAGAACATGTTAGGGACATGTTACCACATCCCCCGCTCTTCTGCACCAGCCCGGTCAGATCTGGGCCACGTGATGAGATGGAATCCTTATCTCCCACAACCCGGTCAGATCTGGGCCACGTGAGGAGATGGAATCCTTATCTCCCACAGCCCGGTCAGATCTGGGCCACGTGATGACATGGAATCCTTATCTCCCACAACCCGGTCAGCTCTGGGCCACGTGAGGACATGGAATCCTTATCTCCCACAGCCCGCTCAGATCTGGGCCACGTGAGGAGATGGAATCCTTATCTCCCACAGCCCGGTCAGATCTGGGCCACGTGATGAGATGGAATCCTTATCTCCCACAGCCCGGTCAGATCTGGGCCACGTGATGAGATGGAATCCTTATCTCCCACAACCCGGTCAGATCTGGGCCACGTGAGGACATGGAATCCTTATCTCCCACAGCCCGCTCAGATCTGGGCCACGTGATGAGATGGAATCCTTATCTCCCACAGCCCGCTCAGATCTGGGCCACGTGATGAGATGGAATCCTTATCTCCCACAACCCGGTCAGATCTGGGCCACGTGAGGAGATGGAATCCTTATCTCCCACAGCCCGCTCAGATCTGGGCCACGTGATGAGATGGAATCCTTATCTCCCACAGCCCGGTCAGATCTGGGCCACGTGATGAGATGGAATCCTTATCTCCCACAGCCCGGTCAGATCTGGGCCACGTGAGGAGATGGAATCCTTATCTCCCACAGCCCGGTCAGATCTGGGCCACGTGATGAGATGGAATCCTTATCTCCCACAGCCCGGTCAGATCTGGGCCACGTGAGGAGATGGAATCCTTATCTCCCACAACCCGGTCAGATCTGGGCCACGTGATGAGATGGAATCCTTATCTCCCACAGCCCGGTCAGATCTGGGCCACGTGAGGAGATGGAATCCTTATCTCCCACAACCCGGTCAGATCTGGGCCACGTGAGGAGATGGAACCCTTATCTCCCAGACTGTTGTCAATGGTCTCTCAATCCGGCCTTTAACATCTATTTGGATCCAAAGATGTCACCGCGCCGGCGCTGGTCTGTTTAGATCCTCGTGTCAGACTTCCGGGGAAACCTTTGATGACGTCACAGCGACTCCGTCGAGGCTCGGACGTTCCGGCGCTGTAGAGTAACAGCGGGTGCGTGTGTCCGTATAGGGACACTGAACGCAGTGTGTGATAGAGTCCACAATGAAAATCTGGAACAACGCAATAATGCGCACCTCCTACGCGTTTCGTAAATTACTTCGTCACATCCAGTGTGTGGTCCAATCAGTACCCACCCCTCAGGTTGGCACTCTCTGGCTGTTGCTAAGGCCCGCCCTTGGATAATTGTCCAAGTCTGCAAAAGCACACAAGGCCTTAGGAAGGAATGATCCCATCCACTGACTGCACTTAACAGGGCTTACATTGGCAGGGCCCAGGAAAAGACATAGCGCCTGGGAGTCTATGCTATAGAAACAAACACATTGCCTGTTATTGTTCCCCAGGCACTGAATGTATATTATCTTTTTTTAGTACCAGAGAACACTATTTATAGTTGTATTATAACAGACACTAATAGGGAATTCCAGGAAAGGTAAGGGAAGGAACGGAAGGCGTATCAGGTGTGTGGGCATGAAAGAATAGAGATAACACAAAGTACAGATTAGAAAGAAATACTTTATTTACACTTTAGTGCTTACAAATAGTTTGGCACCAGCATGGATAGTGGAGGGTCACACACAGATTGAGTGCATCCACCAGTACATTTAGTAAGTCTACTCTTAACATAATCTTAATTGTGTTTTTTAATGAGTATTACACAGGATGATTGAAATGATTTCATGAAAATAAATTATTTTACTTTCTGATCATCCAACGGCTAAGAAATTAATCTGATTTAGGAAGAATAAACAAGGTGAGTATTTCTGAGACCTAAACTACTCCATGTGAGCAGGGGTGACCTTAACAACTGTTAGGGTTTGGGTTTTGCAAATGTGTGAGGAGTGTGTAAGTTTAGGGTTCCCACACGTGTGAGGAGTGTGTCAGGTTAGGGTTTCCCACACGTGTGAGGAGTGTGTAAGTTTAGGGTTTCCCACATGTGTGAGGAGTGTGTCAGGTTAGGGTTTCCCACACGTGTAAGGAGTGTGTCAGGTAAGGGTTTCCCACACGTGTAAGGAGTGTGTCAGGTAAGGGTTTGGGTTTCCCACACGTGTGAGGAGTGTGTCAGGTTAGGGTTCCCACACGTGTGAGGAGTGTGTCACGTGTAGGCATACACATATCCAGCCTCAAGGAGATCCTGGGCAAGATAAGGAGAGTGGCTTGGAACATTGTTGGATGAGGCCGAGCACTGATAAAAAGTTAGGTAGTAGAACGAGTGGTTAGAGGAGCTCAGAAATTGTTGCTAGGCTGTAAGAGTAATTATGTTATACGCCTCGGAATAATGAGACTGTGACCAGGGACCTGGCACAGGGTAGATATCCCTACGGGGAGAGGGAATCCCTAATCAAGGAGGAATATACCTTTCAGAGGGAAGCTGCTGGACAATCATGTGTGGCTAAATACACCTAGTGTGGAGGGCAGCTGGCCACATCCAACAATAAAGATGTTCCCGTTGAAAGATACCCTCGTGTGTAAGTGTGGAGTGATTACGCAGGGGGTTGCACTACAGAGGAGTTCCTCACCAGGACCATCCACAAGCTCACGCTGGGATCCTGATGAGGTGGAGACGCTGCACTGGATCTAGGTAGGACTCAAGCACACTACCTCAGTTGCCTGTCTGGGTTGGCAATCCCCAAACACCATCATGCGGGAGACTCAGGAGTCCTGTTGCCAACAGGTGCACCACCAGACATCACACTGTAATGGGGACTGGTTAGACCACAGGGGCCAATGTGAGATTGGGTGGGTCAGGCCAGTCCAGAAAATCCGTTACATATATATATATATGTAAACTTTTATCACATACATGTTACATGTGCATATATGGCACTGCATTAGCCGGACTGGTGCAAGTGAACATTAGGGATTCATTGGTGCTCCTCTCATGGCTAATTAAATGACTCATCCACTGGCGGACAGTCCTGCAGGCTTCCCCAGGCAGTTGTTAGTTCTTCGGAAGCGGCTCCTGACACGGCGAGGATTGCCCTTGTGAGCAGATAATGAGAGTGCCAGTTGACAGGTGTGGCATGATTACAGCATCTCTCCATGAAGTTCATTCCACAGCCACTCTACAGTAAACAGCCTCATTAGCACCCGCGGCCCCCAGAGGCAAAGCATGTTTGACATTATTAATTGGGTTTTCTGTAAAAGGAGTCAAATAGATGAAAAGGTTTATCAAGCTGAAATAATTAATTTTTCCTGAATTCGCTGACAGTTCAGTTCTCCTTCAAAGAGGATGTTAAGGTCCTTTTCTTTTTTAATTTCAAATGTCCAAATATATAATAACAGCATAAGTGCAGCTTTTTAGCAAAATTATAATTAAAGGGAATTTAATTAACTTGGACCAGAAGAAAGAAAAAGAACTGCTATCTTGGTCTTTCCAGCGTTGCAAATGGGCGGAAATATTCTGGGTTATTGCTGCCTTCATTTTAATCCAATCAGTTCCTAATAAAATAGGTAATTACATGTTTAAAAGGATTGTGCTCCACAGCGGTATATTGAAATAGTCATGCTTGCCCTGCTAAGTTTGCAGAACGTGTAATTGTAAGGCTTAGAATAAGCTTATTTAAGTACAGTTAATATATGTTACAGATAAAGCGTGTTGAAACAATGACGCTCTTCTGACTGCCCATCAAATGACTAATCATTTAAAGTCTCTCTTTTTGCCTTTTTTAATTACTTAAGCACTAGAATTAGCCCAGGAAAGGCTGCCAGCCATACCATGCGGGTTGGTTTTGTCAGTGGAGACAGACACACAGTCTGCGATGTCTGTGAAGTTACAATTTGCATCTCAGTCAATGGGTGTGCTGTATAAAACAAATTAAGAGCAAATTTGACACAAAGTATAATTTTCACCTGGTGTCTCTTTTTGTCAATTTGTCAAGAGCTGATTTCCACCCCATGAACCTCAGTGATTTAGGGCGTATCCCGGGAGTTATTATATAGTCCTCAGACTTTTCAGACCCACAGTCTGCTGCCCAAGGAACATGTCATGCTAGACACCAAACGCTTGATTGTATATCTCAACACATGAGTGAGATAACCTTCATTTATTCCAGCACTGCTTGCAATGTTGCACTATATTGTAATATTTTTATTTCACATATTTCCTGGGACATTTTGCGCGCGGCATTTCCTGTGTTACTGTACTTGTCAAGACGATTAGAAAAAGTGTTGTTTCACCGGATCTGCACCGGATCTGCACCAGCTCCAAGGATGGTCACCGGAGTATTTTCCGGACCTTACACTTTGTCACTGATCAGAGTATACTCCCTGTATTATTACACACAGGCCCTTATTCTGCAAGGTGTGATAAGAGACGCGCTTTCCCATGAAAACTGGGCTTTTCCTGTCGCCTGCGCTTAACGCACTGCGCAGATTACACGCCGCTGTCTCTTTTATATGTTATTTGCGCTTGAATCGCTTCACTTTGAAAAAACAGTCCAGGTTCTACTTATCAAACTGAAAAACCTGGCAATAAACAGAACACGGATCCAGAACAAGCACAAGGATCGATTTTTCATTTTTCTGGGGTATGTCTTTGATCTCGTTTTGCAGACTTTTCCAATGTCTCTTACACAGTGCATATTAGATAGATAGATAGATAGATAGATAGATAGATAGATAGATAGATAGATAGATTATTTTTCTTCTTCGTTTAAATGAAGCTTTTGAATAAAAGGATAATGAAAATAAAAATCCTGCTGACAAATATTTTGTGCCCAGTTTTAAATGCTGTAACATTTACCAAAAGTGTAACATTTTGAATAAGAAATGTCATCCCAAAAAAGCAAACATCACAGGCTGGGAAAAGCTCAGGAGACTTGTGTGGGGCAGAAACATTGTGTAATTACCGAATATTCTTTATTTGCATGTTTTGGAGACCAGCGACTTCTAAATGATTGGAAGCCCCTTCTGTGCTGTAGAGACGTGGGAACCCCTTCTGAGCTGGAGAGATGTGGGAACCCCTTCTGTGCTGGAGAGATGTGGGAACCCCTTCTGTGCTGGAGAGATGCGGGAACCCCTTCTGAGCTGCAGAGATGTGGGAACCCCTTCTGTGTAGGAGAGATGTGGGAACCCCTTCTGAGCTGCAGAGATGTGGGAACCCCTTCTGTGCTGGAGAGATGTGGGAACCCCTTCTGTGCGGGAGAGATGTGGGAACCCTTTCTGTGCTGGAGAGATGTGGGAACCCCTTCTGTGCTGGAGAGACGTGGGAACCCCTTCTGTGCTGGAGAGATGTGGGAACCCTTTCTGTGCTGGAGAGATGTGGGAACCCCTTCTGTGCGGGAGAGACGTGGGAACCCCTTCTGTGCTGGAGAGATGCGGGAACCCCTTCTGTGCGTGAGATGTGTGGGAACCCCTTCTGTGCTGGAGAGATGTGGGAACCCCTTCTGTGCTGGAGAGATGCGGGAACCCCTTCTGTGCTGGAGAGATGTGGGAACCCCTTCTGTGCTGGAGACATGTGGGAACCCCTTCTGTGCTGGAGAGATGTGGGAATCCCTTCTGTGCTGGAGAGATGTGGGAACCCTTTCTGAGCTGGAGACATGTGGGAACCCCTTCTGTGCATGAGATGTGTGGGAACCCCTTCTGAGCTGGAGAGATGTGGGAACCCCTTCTGTGCTGGAGAGATGTGGGAACCCTTTCTGTGCTGGAGAGATGTGGGAACCCATTCTGTGCTGGAGAGATGCGGGAACCCCTTCTGTGCTGGAGAGATGCGGGAACCCCTTCTGTGCGGGAGAGACGTGGGAACCCCTTCTGTGCTGGAGAGATGTGGGAACCCCTTCTGTGCTGGAGAGATGTGGGAACCCCTTGTGTGCTGGAGAGATGTGGGAACCCCTTCTGTGCTGGAGATATGCGGGAACCCCTTCTGTGCGTGAGATGTGTGGGAACCCCTTCTGTGCTGGAGAGATGTGGGAACCCCTTCTGTGCTGGAGAGATGTGGGAACCCCTTCTGTGCTGGAGACATGTGGGAACCCCTTCTGTGCTGGAGAGATGTGGGAACCCCTTCTGTGCTGGAGAGATGTGGGAACCCCTTCTGAGCTGGAGAGATGTGGGAACCCTTTTTGTGCTGGAGAGATGTGGGAACCCCTTCTGTGCTGTAGAAATGTGGGAACCCCTTCTGAGCTGGAGAGATGTGGGAACCCTTTCTGTGCTGGAGAGACGTGGGAACCCCTTCTGAGCTGGAGAGATGTGGGAACCCCTTCTATGCTGGAGAGATGTGGGAACCCCTTCTGTGCGGGAGAGATGTGGGAACCCCTTCTGTGCTGGAGAGATGTGGGAACCCCTTCTGTGCTGGAGAGATGTGGGAACCCCTTCTGTGCTGGACAGACGTGGGAACCCCTTCTGTGCTGGAGAGGTGTGGGAACCCCTTCTGTGCTGGAGAAATGTGGGAACACCTTCTGTGCTGGAGAGATGTGGGAACCCCTTCTGTGCTGGAGAGATGTGGGAACCCCTTCTGTGCTGGAGAGATGTGGGAACCCCTTATGTGCTGGAGAGATGTGGGAACCCCTTCTGTGCTGGAGAGATGTGGGAACCCCTTCTGTGCTGGAGAGGTGTGGGAACCCTTTCTGTGCTGGAGAGACGTAGGAACCCTTTCTGAGCTGGATAGATGTGGGAACCCCTTCTGTGCTGTAGAGATGTGGGAACCCCTTCTGTGCTGGAGAGATGTGGGAATCCCTTCTGTGCTGGAGAGATGTGGGAACACCTTCTGTGCTGAAGAGACGTGGGAACCCTTTCTGAGCTGGAGAGATGTGGGAACCCCTTCTGTGCTGTAGAGATATGGGAACCCCTTCTGAGCTGGAGAGATGTGGGAACCCCTTCTGTGCTGGAGAGATGTGGGAACCCCTTCTGTGCTGGAGAGATGTGGGAACCCCTTCTGTGCTGAAGAGACGTGGGAACCCTTTCTGAGCTGGAGAGATGTGGGAACCCCTTCTGTGCTGTAGAGATGTGGGAAAACCTTCTGAGCTGGAGAGATGTGGGAACCCCTTCTGTGCTGGAGAGATGTGGGAACCCCTTCTGTGCTGGAAAGACGTGGGAACCCTTTCTGAGCTGGAGAGATGTGGGAACCCCTTCTGTGCTGTTGAGATGTGGGAACCCCTTCTGTGCTGTAGAGACGTGGGAACCCCTTCTGTGCTGGACAGACGTGGGAACCCCTTCTGTGCTGGAGAGGTGTGGGAACCCCTTCTGTGCTGGAGAGATGTGGTAACCCCTTCTGTGCTGGAGAGACGTGGGAACCCTTTCTGAGCTAGAGAGATGTGGGAACCCCTTGTGTGCTGTAGAGACGTGGGAACCCTTTCTGAGCTGGAGAGATGTGGGAACCCCTTCTGTGCTGGAGAGACGTGGGAACCCCTTCTGTGCGGGAGAGACGTGGGAACACCTTCTGTGCTGGAGAGATGCGGGAACCCCTTCTGTGTGTGAGATGTGTGGGAACCCCTTCTGTGCTGGAGAGATGTGGGAACCCCTTCTGTGCTGGAGAGATGCGGGAACCCCTTCTGTGCTGGAGAGATGTGGGAACCCCTTCTGTGCTGGAGACATGTGGGAACCCCTTCTGTGCTGGAGAGATGTGGGAATCCCTTCTGTGCTGGAGAGATGTGGGAACCCCTTCTGAGCTGGAGACATGTGGGAACCCCTTCTGTGCGTGAGATGTGTGGGAACCCCTTCTGAGCTGGAGAGATGTGGGAACCCCTTCTGTGCTGGAGAGATGTGGGAACCCTTTCTGTGCTGGAGAGATGTGGGAACCCATTCTGTGCTGGAGAGATGCGGGAACCCCTTCTGTGCTGGAGAGATGCGGGAACCCCTTCTGTGCGGGAGAGACGTGGGAACCCCTTCTGTGCTGGAGAGATGTGGGAACCCCTTCTGTGCTGGAGAGATGTGGGAACCCCTTCTGTGCTGGAGAGATGTGGGAACCCCTTCTGAGCTGGAGAGATGTAGGAACCCTTTTTGTGCTGGAGAGATGTGGGAACCCCTTCTGTGCTGTAGAGATGTGGGAACCCCTTCTGAGCTGGAGAGATGTGGGAACCCTTTCTGTGCTGGAGAGACGTGGGAACCCCTTCTGTGCGGGAGAGATGTGGGAACCCCTTCTGTGCTGGAGAGATGTGGGAACCCCTTCTGTGCTGGAGAGACGTGGGAACCCCTTCTGTGCTGGACAGACGTGGGAACCCCTTCTGTGCTGGAGAGGTGTGGGAACCCCTTCTGTGCTGGAGAAATGTGGGAACACCTTCTGTGCTGGAGAGATGTGGGAACCCCTTCTGTGCTGGAGAGATGTGGGAACCCCTTCTGTGCTGGAGAGATGTGGGAACCCCTTATGTGCTGGAGAGATGTGGGAACCCCTTCTGTGCTGGAGAGATGTGGGAACCCCTTCTGTGCTGGAGAGGTGTGGGAACCCTTTCTGTGCTGGAGAGACGTAGGAACCCTTTCTGAGCTGGATAGATGTGGGAACCCCTTCTGTGCTGTAGAGATGTGGGAACCCCTTCTGTGCTGGAGAGATGTGGGAATCCCTTCTGTGCTGGAGAGATGTGGGAACACCTTCTGTGCTGAAGAGACGTGGGAACCCTTTCTGAGCTGGAGAGATGTGGGAACCCCTTCTGTGCTGTAGAGATATGGGAACCCCTTCTGAGCTGGAGAGATGTGGGAACCCCTTCTGTGCTGGAGAGATGTGGGAACCCCTTCTGTGCTGGAGAGATGTGGGAACCCCTTCTGTGCTGAAGAGACGTGGGAACCCTTTCTGAGCTGGAGAGATGTGGGAACCCCTTCTGTGCTGTAGAGATGTGGGAACCCCTTCTGAGCTGGAGAGATGTGGGAACCCCTTCTGTGCTGGAGAGATGTGGGAACCCCTTCTGTGCTGGAAAGACATGGGAACCCTTTCTGAGCTGGAGAGATGTGGGAACCCCTTCTGTGCTGTTGAGATGTGGGAACCCCTTCTGTGCTGTAGAGACGTGGGAAACCCTTCTGTGCTGGACAGACGTGGGAACCCCTTCTGTGCTGGAGAGACGTGGGAACCCTTTCTGAGCTGGAGAGATGTGGGAACCCCTTGTGTGCTGTAGAGACGTGGGAACCCTTTCTGAGCTGGAGAGATGTGGGAACCCCTTCTGTGCTGGAGAGATGTGGGAACCCCTTCTGTGCGGGAGAGACGTGGGAACACCTTCTGTGCTGGAGAGATGCGGGAACCCCTTCTGTGCGTGAGATGTGTGGGAACCCCTTCTGTGCTGGAGAGATGCGGGAACCCCTTCTGTGCTGGAGAGATGCGGGAACCCCTTCTGTGCTGGAGAGATGTGGGAACCCCTTCTGTGCTGGAGACATGTGGGAACCCCTTCTGTGCTGGAGAGATGTGGGAATCCCTTCTGTGCTGGAGAGATGTGGGAACCCCTTCTGAGCTGGAGACATGTGGGAACCCCTTCTGTGCGTGAGATGTGTGGGAACCCCTTCTGAGCTGGAGAGATGTGGGAACCCCTTCTGTGCTGGAGAGATGTGGGAACCCTTTCTGTGCTGGAGAGATGTGGGAACCCATTCTGTGCTGGAGAGATGCGGGAACCCCTTCTGTGCTGGAGAGATGCGGGAACCCCTTCTGTGCGGGAGAGACGTGGGAACCCCTTCTGTGCTGGAGAGATGTGGGAACCCCTTCTGTGCTGGAGAGATGTGGGAACCCCTTGTGTGCTGGAGAGATGCGGGAACCCCTTCTGTGCTGGAGAGATGCGGGAACCCCTTCTGTGCGTGAGATGTGTGGGAACCCCTTCTGTGCTGGAGAGATGTGGGAACCCCTTCTGTGCTGGAGAGATGTGGGAACCCCTTCTGTGCTGGAGACATGTGGGAACCCCTTCTGTGCTGGAGAGATGTGGGAACCCCTTCTGTGCTGGAGAGATGTGGGAACCCCTTCTGAGCTGGAGAGATGTGGGAACCCTTTTTGTGCTGGAGAGATGTGGGAACCCCTTCTGTGCTGTAGAGATGTGGGAACCCCTTCTGAGCTGGAGAGATGTGGGAACCCTTTCTGTGCTGGAGAGACGTGGGAACCCCTTCTGAGCTGGAGAGATGTGGGAACCCCTTCTATGCTGGAGAGATGTGGGAACCCCTTCTGTGCGGGAGAGATGTGGGAACCCCTTCTGTGCTGGAGAGATGTGGGAACCCCTTCTGTGCTGGAGACACGTGGGAACCCCTTCTGTGCTGGACAGACGTGGGAACCCCTTCTGTGCTGGAGAGGTGTGGGAACCCCTTCTGTGCTGGAGAAATGTGGGAACACCTTCTGTGCTGGAGAGATGTGGGAACCCCTTCTGTGCTGGAGAGATGTGGGAACCCCTTCTGTGCTGGAGAGATGTGGGAACCCCTTATGTGCTGGAGAGATGTGGGAACCCCTTCTGTGCTGGAGAGATGTGGGAACCCCTTCTGTGCTGGAGAGACGTAGGAACCCTTTCTGAGCTGGATAGATGTGGGAACCCCTTCTGTGCTGTAGAGATGTGGAAACCCCTTCTGTGCTGGAGAGATGTGGGAACCCCTTCTGTGCTGGAGAGATGTGGGAACCCCTTCTGTGCTGAAGAGACGTGGGAACCCTTTCTGAGCTGGCAGAGATGTGGGAACCCCTTCTGTGCTGTAGAGATATGGGAACCCCTTCTGAGCTGGAGAGATGTGGGAACCCCTTCTGTGCTGGAGAGATGTGGGAACCCCTTCTGTGCTGGAGAGATGTGGGAACCCCTTCTGTGCTGAAGAGACGTGGGAACCCTTTCTGAGCTGGAGAGATGTGGGAACCCCTTCTGTGCTGTAGAGATGTGGGAACCCCTTCTGAGCTGGAGAGATGTGGGAACCCCTTCTGTGCTGGAGAGATGTGGGAACCCCTTCTGTGCTGGAAAGACGTGGGAACCCCTTCTGTGCTGGAGAGATGTGGGAACCCCTTCTGTGCTGAAGAGATGTGGGAACCCCTTCTGTGCTGGAGAGATGTGGGAACCCCTTCTGTGCTGGAGAGATGTGGGAACCCTTTCTGTGCTGGAGAGTTGCGGGAACTCTTTCTGTGCTGGAGAGTTGCGGGAACCCCTTCTGTGCTGGAGAGATGTGGGAACCCTTTCTGTGCTGGAGAGATGCTGGAACCCCTTCTGTGCTGAAGAGATGTGGGAACCCCCTCTGTGCTGGAGAGATGTGGGAACCCCTTCTGTGCTGGAGAGATGTGGGAACCCCTTCTGTGCTGGAGAGATGTGGGAACCCCTTCTGTGCTGGAGAGATGTGGGAACCCCTTCTGTGCTGAAGAGATGTGGGAACCCCTTCTGTGCTGAAGAGATGTGGGAACCCCTTCTGTGCTGGAGAGATGTGGGAACCCCTTCTGTGCTGGAGAGATGCGGGAACCCTTTCTGTGCTGGAGAGATGCGGGAACCCCTTCTGTGCTGGAGAGATGTGGCAACCCCTTCTGTGCTAGAGAGATTTGGGAACCCCTTCTGTGCTGGAGAGATGTGGGAACCCCTTTGTGCTGGAGAGATGCGGGAACCCCTTCTGTGCTGGAGAGATGCGGGAACCCCTTCTGTGCTGAAGAGATTTGGGAACCCCTTCTGTGCTGGAGAGATGTGGGAACCCCTTCTGTGCTGGAGAGATGCGGGAACCCCTTCTGTGCTGGAGAGATGTGGGAACCCCTTCTGTGCTGGAGAGTTGCGGGAACCCCTTCTGTGCTGGAGAGATGTGGGAACCCCTTCTGTGCTGGAGAGATGCGGGAACCCCTTCTGTGCTGGAGAGATGCGGGAACCCCTTCTGTGCTGGAGAGATGTGGGAACCCCTTCTGTGCTGGAGAGATGTGGGAACCCCTTCTGTGCTGTAGAGATGTGGGAACCCCTTCTGTGCTGGAGAGACGTGGGAACCCCTTCTGTGCTGGAGAGATGTGGGAACCCCTTCTGTGCTGGAGAGATGTGGGAACCCCTTCTGTGCTGGAGAGATGTGGGAACCCCTTCTGTGCTGGAGAGATATGGGAACCCCTTCTGTGCTGGAGAGATGCGGGAACCCCTTCTGTGCTGGAGAGATGCGGGAACCCCTTCTGTGCTGGAGAGATGCGGGAACCCCTTCTGTGCTGGAGAGATGCACCTTGGGGAGGGTCCGTAGGAGGAGTTGGGGAGTCACATGGTGCACAGATTATAATGAGATGTATCACATTGTGTCTCTCTGCCCCAACTTGCACCTTGGGGAGAGTCAGTAGGAGGAGTTGGGGGGAGTTACATGGGGCACAGATTATAATGAGATGTATCACATTCTGCGTCTCTGCCCCAGCTTGCACATTGTGGAGAGCCAGTAGGAGGAGTTTCGGGAGTTACATGGTGCACAGATTATAATGAGATGTATCACATTCTGTGTCTCTGTCCCAGCTTGCACCTTTGGGAGAGTCAGTAGGAGGAGTTGGGGGAGTTACATGGTGCACAGATTATAATGAGATGTATCACATTCTGCGTCTCTGCCCCAGCTTGCACCTTGGGGAGAGTCAGTAGGAGGAGTTGGTGGAGGAGTTACATGGGGCACAGATTATAATGAGATGTATCACATTCTGCGTCTGCCCCATCTTGCACCTTGGGGAGAGTCAGTAGGAGGAGTTGGGGGAGTTACATGGTGCACAGATTATAATGAGATGTATCACATTCTGCGTCTCTGCCCCAGCTTGCACCTTGGGGAGAGTCAGTAGGAGGAGTTGGGGGGAGTTACATAGGGCACAGATTATAATGAGATGTATCACATTCTGCGTCTCTGCCCCAGCTTGCACCTTTGGGAGAGTCAGTAGGAGGAGTTGGGGGTAGTTACATGGTGCACAGATTATAATGAGATGTATCACATTCTGTGTCTCTGTCCCAGCTTGCACCTTGGGGAGAGTCAGTAGGAGGAGTTGGGGGGGAATTACATGGTGCACAGATTATAATGAGATTTATCACATTCTGCGTCTCTGTCCCAGCATGCACCTTGGGGAGAGTCAGTAGGAGGAGTTGGGGAGGAGTTACATGGGGCACAGATTATAATGAGATGTATCACATTCTGCGTCTCTGTCCCAGCTTGCACCTTGGGGAGAGTCAGTAGGAGGAGTTGGGGGAGGAGTTACATGGTGCACAGATTATAATGAGATGTATCACATTCTGCGTCTCTGTCCCAGCTTGCACCTTGGGGAGAGTCAGTAGGAGGAATTGGGGGGGAGTTACATTGGGCACAGATTATAATGAGATGTATCACATTCTGCGTCTCTGTCCCAGCTTGCACCTTGGGGAGAGTCGGTAGGAGGAGTTGGGGGGGAGTTACATTGGGCACAGATTATAATGAGATGTATCACATTCTGCGTCTCTGTCCCAGCTTGCACCTTGGGGAGAGTCAGTAGGAGGAGTTGGGGGGGGGGTTACATGGGGCACAGATTATAATGTTATGTATCACATTCTGCGTCTCTGCCCCAGCTTGCACCTTGGGGAGAGTCAGTAGGAGGAGTTGGGGGGAGTTACACGGTGCACAGATTATAATGAGATGTATCACATTCTGCATCTCTGTCCCAGCTTGCACCTTGGGGAGAGTCAGTAGGAGGAGTTGGGGAGGAGTTACATGGTGCACAGATTATAATGAGATGTATCACATTCTGCGTCTCTGTCCCAGCATGCACCTTGGGGAGAGTCAGTAGGAGGAGTTGGGGGAGTCACATGGTGCACAGATTATAATGAGATATCACATTGTGTCTCTCTGTCCCAGCTTGCACCTTGGGGAGAGTCAGTAGGAGGAGTTGGGGGGGAGTTACATGGTGCACAGAATATAATGAGATGTATCACATTCTGCGTCTCTGTCCCATCTTGCACCTTGGGGAGAGTCAGTAGGAGTTGGGGGGAGTTACATGGTGCACAGATTATAATGAGATGAATCACATTCTGCGTCTCTGCCCCAGCTTGCACCTTGGGGAGAGTCAGTAGGAGTTGGGGGGAGTTACATGGTGCACAGATTATAATGAGATGTATCGCATTCTGCGTCTCTGTCCCAGCTTGCACCTTGGGGAGAGTCAGTAGGAGGAGTTGGGGGGGGAGTTATATGGGGCACAGATTATAATGAGATGTATCACATTCTGCGTCTCTGCCCCAGCTTGCACCTTGGGGAGAGTCAGTAAGAGGAGTTGGGGGGGAGTTACATGGTGCACAGATTATAATGAGATGTATCACATTCTGCGTCTCTGCCCCAGCTTGCACCTTGGGGAGCGTCAGTAGGAGGAGTTGGGGGGGAGTTACATGGTGCACAGATTATAATGAGATGTATCACATTCTGCGTCTCTCTGTCCCAGCTTGCACCTTGGGGAAAGTCAGTAGGAGGCGTTGGGGGAGTTACATGGTGCACAGATTATAATGAGATGTATCACATTCTGCGTCTCTGCCCCAGCTTGCACCTTGGGGAGAGTCAGTAGGAGGAGTTGGGGGGGGGAATTACATGGTGCACAGATTATAATGAGATGGATCACATTCTGCGTCTTGCTCCTCGGAGAGAGTCAGTAGGAGGAGTTGGGGGAGTTACATGGTGCACAGATTATAATGAGATGTATCACATTCTGCGTCTCTGCCCTATCTTGCACCTTGGGGAGAGTCAGTAGGAGGAGTTGGGGGGAGTTACATGGTGCACAGATTATAATGAGATGTATCACATTCTGCGTCTCTGCCCCAGCTTGCACCTTGGGGAGAGTCAGTAGGAGGAGTTGGGGGGAGTTACATGGTGCACAGATTATAATGAGATGTATTACATTCTGTGTCTCTGTCCCAGCTTGCACCTTGGGGAGAGTCAGTAGGAGGAGTTGGGGGAGGAGTTACATGGTGCACAGATTATAATGAGATGTATCACATTCTGCGTCTCTGCCCCAGCATGCACCTTGGGGAGAGTCAGTAGGAGGAGTTGGGGGAGTTACATGGTGCACAGATTATAATGAGATGTATCACATTCTGCGTCTCTGTCCCAGCATGCACCTTGGGGAGAGTCAGTAGGAGGAGTTGGGGGAGTTACATGGGGCACAGATTATAATGAGATGTATCACATTCTGCGTCTCTGCCCCAGCATGCACCTTGGGGAGAGTCAGTAGGAGGAGTTGGGGGAGTTACATGGGGCACAGATTATAATGAGATGTATCACATTCTGCGTCTCTGCCCCAGCATGCACCTTGGGGAGAGTCAGTAGGAGGAGTTGGGGGGAGTTACATGGTGCAGATTATAATGAGATGTATCACATTCTGCGTCTCTGTCCCAGCTTGCACCTTGGGGAGAGTCAGTAGGAGGAGTTGGGGGGGAGTTACATGGTGCACAGATTATGAGACGTTTCACATTCTGCGTCTCTGCCTCATTTTTACATATTTTACTAGTCCCCAAAATACAATCTGCCAGTTCTATAGTATCGTATTTCGGGGCCAATGTGTTTATTTTTCAATGAGAAATATTTGTTGTCCTCACATGCTGGAAACCTTCACACGTTTCTCACCAGCAGCACACGGGGAAGTGTCAAAGCCAGTTTGTGTTTCCACTTTCTTGACATTTATATCCGGTGCGTTTCCGGCACCTCTGGCTTTGCAAGGGTTAATTCTGAGGTACTGTAACTGCCTCCAGTGCTGGAGTATTCGGTGTTTAGTATGATCCTCCTAAGACTTTATCTGACCAGATACAGTACTCCATCCCATTCATTAGCTCACCAGGGTCTCGCACTAATTAGATCAGGCTGTTCATTCTAAGCCCATAATTAATTTAAATAGGTTGCTCATTTCAAACAGAATAAAAAGCTGCTAAACATGTGCTGCTCCGATCTGATTGTTCAATGTAGCATAAAACGCAGCAGCTTCCTACTCTTCAGAGGGGCTGTAAAGGGAATTACAATGAGCGGGTTAGAAGTCTGCTTGTCCTATACACGTATAGTATACAGAATCCTACACTGCGGGGACAGAGCACAGCAGGTGCCTGGCCGGGACCATCCCCTTTTTATTAGGGACCCTCAGCTGCTTCTCCCCAATCTTCTTGTCTCATCTGAAATTAAACGTAATCATTGAAGTATTTCAATAGCCTGGAAATCAGGAATAACTGACATGTTCTTCCACTTTCCATGTAGACAAAGTAAAGTGTAAGCTCTTTGGACCAATGGTTGCATTCTTCCTATTTATTTCACGTGTCAGTGCTTTGTAATGCTTCTGTATATTTAATCTGTGTGTGTTACCAGGTGGCTTCTCCAAAAATACTGGACACAGCAGCAGCCAATCAGGATGGAGGAAGCTGCCCTGCCCCCTATTAACAGTCCTGCTCTTTCCCTGCTCAGGGAAAACCCGCGGCCCCCCAAGCCGGTCAGGTCACCATGTCCAGAGAGGTAATACCGGTATACACATACACGTCCAGAGAGGTAATACCGGTATACACACACGCCCAGAGAGGTAATACCGGTATACACACACGCCCAGAGAGGTAATACCGGTATACACATACACGTCCAGAGAGGTAATACCGGTATACACACACGCCCAGAGAGGTAATACCGGTATACACATACACGCCCAGAGAGGTAATACCGGTATACACATACACACCCAGAGAGGTAATACCGGTATACACATACACGCCCAGAGAGGTAATACCGGTATACACATACACGCCCAGAGAGGTAATACCGGTATACACATACACACCCAGAGAGGTAATACCGATATACACGTACACGCCCAGAGAGGTAATACCGGTATACACCTACATGCCCAGAGAGGTAATACGGTATACACATACACACCCAGAGAGGTAATACCGGTATACACATACATGTCCAGAGAGGTAATACCGGTATACACATACACGCCCAGAGAGGTAATACCGGTATACACATACACGCCCAGAGAGGTAATACCGGTATACACATACATGACCAGAGAGGTAATACCGGTATACACATACATGTCCAGAGAGGTAATACCGGTATACACATACACGCCCAGAGAGGTAATACCGGTATTCACATACACGCTCAGAGAGGTAATACCGGTATACATATACACGCCCAGAGAGGTAATACCGGTATACACGTACACGCCCAGAGAGGTAATACCGGTATACACATACACGCCCAGAGAGGTATTACCGGTATACACATACACGCCCAGAGAGGTAATACCGGTATACACATACACGCCCAGAGAGGTAATACCGGTATACACATACACGCCCAGAGAGGTAATACCGGAATACACATACACGCCCTGAGAGGTAATACCGGTATACACATACACGCCCAGAGAGGTAATACCGGTATACACATACACGCCCAGAGAGGTAATACCGGTATACACATACACGCCCAGAGAGGTAATACCGGTATACACATACACACCCAGAGAGGTAATACCGGTATACACATACACGCCCAGAGAGGTAATACCGGTATACACATTACACGCCCAGAGAGGTAATACCGGTATACACATACACGCCCAGAGAGGTAATACCGGTATACACATACACGCCCAGAGAGGTAATACCGGTATACACATACACACACAGAGAGGTAATACCGGTATACACATACACGCCCAGAGAGGTAATACCGGTATACACATACACACCCAGAGAGGTAATACCGGTATACACGTACATGCCCAGAGAGGTAATACCGGTATACACGTACACGCCCAGAGAGGTAATACCGGTATACACGTACACGCCCAGAGCGGTAATACCGGTATACACATACACGCCCAGAGAGGTAATACCGGTATACACATACACACCCAGAGAGGTAATACCGGTATAAACATACACGCCCAGGGAGGTAATACAGGTATACACATACAAACCCAGGGAGGTAATACCGGTATACACATACACGCCCAGAGAGGTAATACCGGTATACACATACACGCCCAGGGAGGTAATACAGGTATACACATACAAACCCAGGGAGGTAATACCGGTATACACATACACGCCCAGAGAGGTAATACCGGAATACACATACACGCCCAGAGAGGTAATACCGGTATACACATACACGCCCAGAGAGGTAATACCGGTATACACGTACACGCCCAGAGAGGTAATACCGGTATACACGTACACGCCCAGAGAGGTAATACCGGTATACACGTACACGCCCAGAGAGGTAATACCGGTATACACATACACGCCCAGAGAGGTAATACCGGTATACACATACACGCCCAGAGAGGTAATACCGGTATACACATACACGCCCAGAGAGGTAATACCGGTATACACGTACACGCCCAGAGAGGTAATACCGGTATACACGTACACGCCCAGAGAGGTAATACCGGTATACACGTACACGCCCAGAGAGGTAATACCGGTATACACGTACACGCCCAGAGAGGTAATACCGGTATACACATACACGCCCAGAGAGGTAATACCGGTATACACATACACGCCCAGAGAGGTAATACCGGTATACACATACACGCCCAGAGAGGTAATACCGGTATACACATACACGCCCAGAGAGGTAATACCGGTATACACGTACACGCCCAGAGAGGTAATACCGGTATACACATACACGCCCAGAGAGGTAATACCGGTATACACGTACACGCCCAGAGAGGTAATACTGGTATACACGTACACGTCCAGAGAGGTAATACCGGTGTACACATACACGCCCAGAGAGGTAATACCGGTATACACATACACGCCCAGAGAGGTAATACCAGTATACACATACACGCCCAGAGAGGTAATACCGGAATACACATACACGCCCAGAGAGGTAATACCGGTATACACATACATGTCCAGAGAGGTAATACCGTTATACATATACATGTCCAGAGAGGTAATACCAGTATACACATACACGCCCAGAGAGGTAATACCGGAATACACATACACGCCCAGAGAGGTAATACCGGTATACACATACACGCCCAGAGAGGTAATACCGGTATACACATACACGCCCAGAGAGGTAATACCGGTATACACATACACGCCCAGAGAGGTAATACCAGTATACACATACACACCCAGAGAGGTAATACCGGTATACACATACACGCCCAGAGAGGTAATACCGGTATACACATACACGCCCAGAGAGGTAATACCGGTATACACATACACGCCCAGAGAGGTAATACCGGTATACACATACACGCCCAGATAGGTAATACCGGTATACACATACACGCCCAAAGAGGTAATACCGGTATACACATACACGTCCAGAGAGATAATACGGTATACACATATATGTCCAGAGAGGTAATACCAGTATACACATACACACCCAGAGAGGTAATACCGGTATACACATACACGCCCAGAGAGGTAATACCGGTATACACATACACGCCCAGAGAGGTAATACCGGTATACACATACACGCCCAGAGAGGTAATACCGGTATACACATACACACCCAGATAGGTAATACCGGTATACACATACACGCCCAGAGAGGTAATACCGTTATACATATACATGTCCAGAGAGGTAATACCGGTATACACATACACACCCAGAGAGGTAATACCGGTATACACATACACGCCCAGAGAGGTAATACCGGTATACACATACACGCCCACAGAAGTAATACCGTTATACATATACACGCCCAGAGAGGTAATACCGGTATACACATACACGCCCAGAGAGGTAATACCGGTATACACATACACGCCCAGAGAGGTAATACCGGTATACACATACACGCCCAGAGAGGTAATACCGGTATACACATACACGCCCAGAGAGGTAATACCGGTATACACATACACGCCCAGAGAGGTAATACCGGTATACACATACACGCCCAGAGAGGTAATACCGTTATACATATACAGTCCAAAGAGGTAATACCGGTATACACATACACGCCCAGAGAGGTAATACCGTTATACATATACATGTCCAGAGAGGTAATACCGGTATACACATACACGCCCAGAGAGGTAATACCGTTATACATATACATGTCCAGAGAGGTAATACGGTATACACATATATGTCCAGAGAGGTAATACGGTATACACATATATGTCCAGAGAGGTAATACCGGTATACACATACACGCTCAGAGAGGTAATACCGTTATACATATACACAGTGGTTGACAAATCACCAAAAAATCTACTCGCCATACAAAAAAATCTATTCGCCACCTAGTACCAAACGTGTGCTGCTTGGGCCAATATTTACTCGCTCGGGGGTTAAATCCACTCGCCCGGGGCAAGCAAATGTATAGGTTTGTCGAACACTGCATATACATGTCCAGAGAGGTAATACCGGTATACACATACACGCCCAGAGAGGTAATACCGGTATACACACACACGCCCAGAGAGGTAATACCGGTATACACATACACGCCCAGAGAGGTAATACCGGTATACACATACACGCCCAGAGAGGTAATACCGGTATACACATACACGCCCAGAGAGGTAATACCGTTATACATATACATGTCCAGAGAGGTACAGTAATACCGGTATACACATACACGCCCAGAGAGGTAATACCGGTATACACATACACGCCCAGAGAGGTAATACCGTTATACATATACATGTCCAGAGAGGTAATACGGTATACACATATATGTCCAGAGAGGTAATACGGTATACACATTCACGCCCAGAGAGATAATACTGTTATACATATACACGCCCAGAGAGGTAATACCGATATACACATACACGCCCAGAGAGGTAATACCGGTATACACATACACGCCCAGAGAGGTAATACCGGTATACACATACACGCCCAGAGAGGTAATACCGGTATACACATACACGCCCAGAGACGTAATACCGATATATACATACACGCCAAGAGTGATAATACCGGTATACACATACACGCCCAGAGAGGTAATACCGGTATACACATACACACCCAGAGAGGTAATACCGGTATACACATACATGTCCAGAGAGGTAATACAGGTATACACATACACGCCCAGAGAGGTATTACCGGTATACACATACACGCCCAGAGAGGTAATACCGGTATACACATACACGCCAAGAGTGGTAATACCGGTATACACATACATGTCCAGAGAGGTAATACCGGTATACACATACACGCCCAAAGAGGTAATACCGTTATACATATACATATCCAGAGAGGTAATACCGGTATACACATACACGCCCAGAGAGGTAATACCGTTATACATATACATGTCCAGAGAGGTAATAAGGTATACACATATATGTCCAGAGAGGTAATACGGTATACACATATGTTCAGAGAGGTAATACGGTATACACATACACGCCCAGAGAGATAATACTGTTATACATATACACGCCCAGAGAGGTAATACCGATATACACATACACGCCCAGAGAGGTAATACCGGTATACACATACACGCCCAGAGAGGTAATACCGGTATACACATACACGCCCAGAGACGTAATACCGATATATACATACACGCCAAGAGTGATAATACCGGTATACACATACACGCCCAGAGAGGTAATACTGGTATACACATACACGCCCAGAGAGGTAATACCGGTATACACATACACACCCAGAGAGGTAATACCGGTATACACATACATGTCCAGAGAGGTAATACAGGTATACACATACACGCCCAGAGAGGTATTACCGGTATACACATACACGCCCAGAGAGGTAATACTGGTATACACATACACGCCAAGAGTGGTAATACCGGTATACACATACATGTCCAGAGAGGTAATACCGGTATACACATACACGCCCAGAGAGGTAATACCGATATATACATACACGCCAAGAGTGGTAATACCGGTATACACATACACGTTCAGAGAGATAATACGGTATACACATATATGTCCAGAGAGGTAATACCAGTATACACATACACACCCAGAGAGGTAATACCGGTATACACATACACGCCCAGAGAGGTAATACCGGTATACACATACACGCCCAGAGAGGTAATACCGGTATACACATACACACCCAGAGAGGTAATACCGGTATACACATACACGCCCAGAGAGGTAATACCGGTATACACATTACACGCCCAGAGAGGTAATACCGTTATACATATACATGCCCCGAGAGGTACAGTAATACCGGTATACACATACACGCCCAGAGAGGTAATACCGGTATACACATACACGCCCAGAGAGGTAATACCGTTATACATATACATGTCCAGAGAGGTAATACGGTATACACATATATGTCCAGAGAGGTAATACGGTATACACATTCACGCCCAGAGAGATAATACTGTTATACATATACACGCCCAGAGAGGTAATACCGATATACACATACACGCCCAGAGAGGTAATACCGGTATACACATACACGCCCAGAGAGGTAATACCGGTATACACATACACGCCCAGAGACGTAATACCGATATATACATACACGCCAAGAGTGATAATACCGGTATACACATACACGCCCAGAGAGGTAATACCGGTATACACATACACACCCAGAGAGGTAATACCGGTATACACATACATGTCCAGAGAGGTAATACAGGTATACACATACACGCCCAGAGAGGTATTACCGGTATACACATACACGCCCAGAGAGGTAATACCGGTATACACATACACGCCAAGAGTGGTAATACCGGTATACACATACATGTCCAGAGAGGTAATACCGGTATACACATACACGCCCAAAGAGGTAATACCGTTATACATATACATATCCAGAGAGGTAATACCGGTATACACATACACGCCCAGAGAGGTAATACCGTTATACATATACATGTCCAGAGAGGTAATAAGGTATACACATATATGTCCAGAGAGGTAATACGGTATACACATATGTCCAGAGAGGTAATACGGTATACACATACACGCCCAGAGAGATAATACTGTTATACATATACACGCCCAGAGAGGTAATACCGATATACACATACACGCCCAGAGAGGTAATACCGGTATACACATACACGCCCAGAGAGGTAATACCGGTATACACATACACGCCCAGAGACGTAATACCGATATATACATACACGCCAAGAGTGATAATACCGGTATACACATACACGCCCAGAGAGGTAATACTGGTATACACATACACGCCCAGAGAGGTAATACCGGTATACACATACACACCCAGAGAGGTAATACCGGTATACACATACATGTCCAGAGAGGTAATACAGGTATACACATACACGCCCAGAGAGGTATTACCGGTATACACATACACGCCCAGAGAGGTAATACTGGTATACACATACACGCCAAGAGTGGTAATACCGGTATACACATACATGTCCAGAGAGGTAATACCGGTATACACATACACGCCCAGAGAGGTAATACCGATATATACATACACGCCAAGAGTGGTAATACCGGTATACACATACACGTTCAGAGAGATAATACGGTATACACATATATGTCCAGAGAGGTAATACCAGTATACACATACACACCCAGAGAGGTAATACCGGTATACACATACACGCCCAGAGAGGTAATACCGGTATACACATACACGCCCAGAGAGGTAATACCGGTATACACATACACACCCAGAGAGGTAATACCGGTATACACATACACGCCCAGAGAGGTAATACCGGTATACACATTACACGCCCAGAGAGGTAATACCGGTATACACATACACGCCCAGAGAGGTAATACCGGTATACACATACACGCCCAGAGAGGTAATACCGGTATACACATACACGCCCAGAGAGGTAATACCGGTATACACATACACGGCCAGAGAGGTAATACCGGTATACACATACACGCCCACAGAGGTAATACCGGTATACACATACACGCCCAGAGAGGTAATACCAGTATACACATACACACCCAGAGAGGTAATACCGGTATACACATACACGCCCAGAGAGGTAATACCGGTATACACATACACGCCCAGAGAGGTAATACCGGTATACACATACACGCCCAGAGAGGTAATACCGGAATACACATACACGCCCAGAGAGGTAATACCGGTATACACATACACGCCCAGAGAGGTAATACCGGTATACACACACACGCCCAGAGAGGTAATACCGGTATACACATAGACGCCCAGAGAGGTAATACCGGTATACACATACACGCCCAGAGAGGTAATACCGGTATACACATACACGCCCAGAGAGGTAATACCGGTATACACATAGACGCCCAGAGAGGTAATACCGGTATACACATACACGCCCAGAGAGGTAATACCAGACACATACACGCCCAGAGAGGTAATACCGGTATACACATACACGCCCAGAGAGGTAATACAAGACACATACACGCCCAGAGAGGTAATACCGGTATACACATACACACCCAGAGAGGTAATACCGGTATACACATACACGCCCAGAGAGGTAATACCGGTATACACATTACACGCCCAGAGAGGTAATACCGGTATACACATACACGCCCAGAGAGGTAATACCGGTATACACATACACGCCCAGAGAGGTAATACCGGTATACACATACACGCCCAGAGAGGTAATACCGGTATACACATACACGGCCAGAGAGGTAATACCGGTATACACATACACGCCCACAGAGGTAATACCGGTATACACATACACGCCCAGAGAGGTAATACCAGTATACACATACACACCCAGAGAGGTAATACCGGTATACACATACACGCCCAGAGAGGTAATACCGGTATACACATACACGCCCAGAGAGGTAATACCGGTATACACATACACGCCCAGAGAGGTAATACCGGAATACACATACACGCCCAGAGAGGTAATACCGGTATACACATTCACGCCCAGAGAGGTAATACCGGTATACACACACACGCCCAGAGAGGTAATACCGGTATACACATAGACGCCCAGAGAGGTAATACCGGTATACACATACACGCCCAGAGAGGTAATACCGGTATACATATACACGCCCAGAGAGGTAATACCGGTATACACATACACGCCCAGAGAGGTAATACCGGTATACACATACACGCCCAGAGAGGTAATACCAGACA
>NW_027456056.1:0-26076 GCF_040206685.1 Ascaphus truei | reverse complement strand
CTTTTCTCTCCCCTTTCTCTCCCCTTTCTCTCCCTTTTCTCTCCCTTTTCTCTCCCTTTTGCTTTTCTCTCCCTTTTCCTTTTCTCTCCCTTTTCCTTTTCTCTCCCTTTTCCTTTTCTCTCCCCTTTTCCTTTTCTCTCCCTTTTCCTTTTCTCTCCCTTTTCCTTTTCTCTCCCTTTTCCTTTTCTCTCCCTTTTCCTTTTCTCTCCTTTTCCTTTTCTCTCCCTTTTCCTTTTCTCTCCCTCTCCCTTCTCTCTCCCTCTCCCTTCTCTCTCCCTTTTCCTTTTCTCTCCCTCTCCCTTCTCTCTCCCTCTCCCTTCTCTCTCCCTTTTCCTTTTCTCTCCCTCTCCCTTCTCTCTCCCTCTCCCTTCTCTGTCCCTCCTCTCACACTTGTCACTCCCTTCTCTCTCCCTCTCCCTTCTCTCTCCCTCTCCCTTCTCTCTCCCTCTCCCTTCTCTCTCCCTCTCCCTTCTCTCCCCCTCTCCCTTCTCTCAAATTTTTTCTCTCTTACTGCCACTCTATCTCTTTCATTTCAACCCGTCTCTTGCTCTCACACACATTTCTTTCTTCCACTTCTCTCTCTCTCTCTTTCTTTCTCACACCGTCTCTTTCTCTCCCTGCTCTCTATTACTCTCCCTGACTTGCATCCCTGCTCCTTCTAAATCACCTGTATTTTACTCTCACAAATGTCCTTTCTTTCTCTCTCTCTCTCAAGGACTACCACTCTCCCCTCTCTCTCACAAACCCCTCTCTCACTCAGTCTAAGCATTGTTTATTTAGTCCATCAGTGAAAGAGGGTCCTCAACTGCATTGCTCTAAAGGGGATTGCATTATATTTTTTCACTTATCTTGGGTAAAATTTATTTGCAGTATGAAAATAGGTAAGTTCGTCTATCAAGATGCTGTTCACAAAGGACATACAAACAAGGAGGTAAGTAGTTGAGGTAAGTGAGTACACCTACACAATGCATTGCTTTTATCTCTCAGGATATAAAGCTTTGAGTTGATTTCTCTCCCTTTACACGAGTGTGCCCTTTTAGAGTCAGGCAGTGAACTCTTCGCTACTGTCCCATCTGCAGCGCTAGCTCGACTGTAAATTGGGGGAAGAAAGCATACCCCTTTACGGACGATAGACAGTAGTGCTTCTTCACTCCTAGCATACGGCAGAGGAGAAGCTCCGCTCTGTACAAAATGGATCTAGTCCTCAATGTCCAAGTACTTAGTAGTGAGGTAAAAGCTAGCTCTTTACCTCTAAGGGTGCCTCTCGCTAACATGCAACGAATGCAAGAGTTTTCAAATTTTTGAATGACTAACTGCATATAAATGCAACATGTCAATTGGATAGGGAATAGAATATATACAACAAAATAGAAAGGGCAGGCTCACAGACTGATTCCATGCCCTCCCTCACCTGCTCTTACCCTCCTTGACCCATGTTCACTATAACCCACCACCTCATCCACCTTCACCCACCCACCATTGCCCATTCACCAACACCTTCACTCACCCACACCTTCACTCATCCACTTTCAACCTACCTCACCTACATTCACCAACCTTTAACCCCACCTAAACACACCCTCCCTCTTCCACCTTAATCCTCACCCTCCCTTACCCACGTTTACTCTACCTTACTGGCCTCAACCTTACCTACAAAGCCTCCTATACCCATATTAACCATCCCTCACCCACCTTCAACATCACCTTCCCAAACTCTCCTTCACCCAACCTCCCTCACCCACCTTCTACCCTCCATCATCCATATTAAAATTCACCTTCACCACCCTTACCTGCACACCCATACCCAGCCTCACCCTTGCCCACTCACCCATACCTTAACTGACCCACACTTTTTTCACCCACCTTCATCCTCACCCTCCCAAACACATTTACTCACCCTCCCTAATCCACCTACAACACCACCTACCCACTCTCTTCATCATCCACCTTCCCTCACAAACCTTCAACCTCCCTTACCCACACCCACCATACATCCCTAAACCTCCCTCACCCACCTACCCACAACCTCCCTCACCTGCTTACCCACTTACACTTTTTCTTACCACACTTTCAACCCCAAACCACACCCTCCCTAAATTATTCAGAACTTAACTCTCATTGGTCAAGTGTGACTAAATGAGTCACATAACTAAAAATGTTCTATTCTTTTTTTAACCAAACACAAATACAAAAATAATCATAAGGGTCAACCCTAACTTTGAACACTAACCCTAACTCTTCTCTGATTGGTTAGTACCCAAATGAGTCACATACCTAAATTTTCGTATTCCCCTATAACCCTGGGCTAAACAAAAATAGAAAAATAATCCTAAGTGTCAACCCTAACTTTCAACCCTAACTTTCAACCCTAACTTTCAACCCTAACTTTCAACCCTAACTTTCAACCCTAACTCTTCTCTGATTGGTTAGTACCCAAATGAGTCACATACCTAAATTTTCGTATTCCCCTATAACCCTGGGCCAAACAAAAATCGAAAAATAATCCTAACTTTCAACCCTAACTTTCAACCCTAACTTTCAACCCTAACTTTCAACCCTAACTTTCAACCCTAACTCTTCTCTGATTGGTTAGTACCCAAATGAGTCACATACCTAAATTTTCGTATTCCCCTATAACCCTGGGCCAAACAAAAATAGAAAAATAATCCTAACTTTCAACCCTAACTTTCAACCCTAACTTTCAACCCTAACTTTCAACCCTAACTTTCAACCCTAACTCTTCTCTGATTGGTTAGTACCCAAATGAGTCACATACCTAAATTTTCGTATTCCCCTATAACCCTGGGCCAAACAAAAATAGAAAAATAATCCTAAATGTCAACCCTAACTTTCAACCCTAACTTTCAACCCTAACTTTCAACCCTAACTTTCAACCCTAACTCTTCTCTGATTGGTTAGTACCCAAATGAGTCACATACCTACATTTTCGTATTCCCCTATAACCCTGGGCCAAACAAAAATAGAAAAATAATCCTAACTTTCAACCCTAACTTTCAACCCTAACTTTCAACCCTAACTTTCAACCCTAACTTTCAACCCTAACTCTTCTCTGTTTGGTTAGTACCCAAATGAGTCACATACCTAAATTTTCGTATTCCCCTATAACCCTGGGCCAAACAAAAATAGAAAAATAATCCTAAGTGTCAACCCTAACTTTCAACCCTAACTTTCAACCCTAACTTTCAACCCTAACTTTCAACCCTAACTTTCAACCCTAACTCTTCTCTGATTGGTTAGTACCCAAATGAGTCACATACCTAAATTTTCGTATTCCCCTATAACCCTGGGCCAAACAAAAATAGAAAAATAATCCTAAGTGTCAACCCTAACTTTCAACCCTAACTTTCAACCCTAACTTTCAACCCTAACTTTCAACCCTAACTCTTCTCTGATTGGTTAGTACCCAAATGAGTCACATACCTAAATTTTCGTATTCCCCTATAACCCTAACCCTAACCCTAACCCTAACCCTAACCCTAACCCTAACCCTAACCCTAACCCTAACCTAACCCTAACCCAAATGAGTCACATACCTAAATTTTCGTATTCCCCTATAACCCTGGGCCAAACAAAAATAGAAAAATAATCCTAAGTGTCAACCCTAACTTTCAACCCTAACTTTCAACCCTAACTTTCAACCCTAACTTTCAACCCTAACTCTTCTCTGATTGGTTAGTACCCAAATGAGTCACATACCTAAATTTTCGTATTCCCCTATAACCCTGGGCCAAACAAAAATAGAAAAATAATCCTAAGTGTCAACCCTAACTTTCAACCCTAACTTTCAACCCTAACTTTCAACCCTAACTTTCAACCCTAACTCTTCTCTGATTGGTTAGTACCCAAATGAGTCACATACCTAAATTTTCGTATTCCCCTATAACCCTAACCCTAACCCTAACCCTAACCCTAACCCTAACCCTAACCCTAACCCTAACCCTAACCCTAACCCTAACTTTCAACCCTAACTTTCAACCCTAACTCTTCTCTGATTGGTTAGTACCCAAATGAGTCACATACCTAAATTTTCGTATTCCCCTATAACCCTAACCCTAACCCTAACCCTAACCCTAACTCTTCTCTGATTGGTTAGTACCCAAATGAGTCACATACCTAAATTTTCGTATTCCCCTATAACCCTGGGCCAAACAAAAATAGAAAAATAATCCTAAGTGTCAACCCTAACTTTCAACCCTAACTTTCAACCCTAACTTTCAACCCTAACTCTTCTCTGATTGGTTAGTACCCAAATGAGTCACATACCTAAATTTTCGTATTCCCCTATAACCCTAACCCTAACCCTAACCCTAACCCTAACCCTAACCCTAACTCTTCTCTGATTGGTTAGTACCCAAATGAGTCACATACCTAAATTTTCGTATTCCCCTATAACCCTAACCCTAACCCTAACCCTAACCCTAACCCTAACCCTAACCCTAACCCTAACCCTAACCCTAACCCTAACTTTCAACCCTAACTCTTCTCTGATTGGTTAGTACCCAAATGAGTCACATACCTAAATTTTCGTATTCCCCTATAACCCTAACCCTAACCCTAACCCTAACCCTAACCCTAACCCTAATTTTCGTATTCCCCTATAACCCTGGGCCAAACAAAAATAGAAAAATAATCCTAAGTGTCAACCCTAACTTTCAACCCTAACTTTCAACCCTAACTTTCAACCCTAACTTTCAACCCTAACTTTCAACCCTAACTCTTCTCTGATTGGTTAGTACCCAAATGAGTCACATACCTAAATTTTCGTATTCCCCTATAACCCTGGGCCAAACAAAAATAGAAAAATAATCCTAAGTGTCAACCCTAACTTTCAACCCTAACTTTCAACCCTAACTTTCAACCCTAACTCTTCTCTGATTGGTTAGTACCCAAATGAGTCACATACCTAAATTTTCGTATTCCCCTATAACCCTAACCCTAACCCTAACCCTAACCCTAACCCTAACCCTAACCCTAACCCTAACCCTAACCCTAACCCTCTGATTGGTTAGTACCCAAATGAGTCACATACCTAAATTTTCGTATTCCCCTATAACCCTAACCCTAACCCTAACCCTAACCCTAACCCTCTGATTGGTTAGTACCCAAATGAGTCACATACCTAAATTTTCGTATTCCCCTATAACCCTAACCCTAACCCTAACCCTAACCCTAACCCTAACCCTAAACCTCCCTCACCCACCTACCCACAACCTCCCTCACGTTCTTACCCACTTACACTTTTTCTTACCACACTTTCAACCCCAAACCACACCCTCCCTAAATTGTTCAGAACTTAACTCTCATTGGCCAAGTACCTAAATGAGTCACATAACTAAAAATGTTCTATTCTTTTTTCACCAAACACAAATACAAAAATAATCGTAAGGGTCAACCCTAACCCTAACTTTCAACGCTAACCCTAACTCTTCTCTGATTGGTTAGTACCCAAATGAGTCACATACCTAAATTTTCGTATTCCCCTATAACCCTAACCCTAACCCTAACCCTAACCCTAACCCTAACCCTAACCCTAACCCTAACCCTAACCCTAACCCTAACCCTAACCCTCTGATTGGTTAGTACCCAAATGAGTCACATACCTAAATTTTCGTATTCCCCTATAACCCTAACCCTAACCCTAACCCTAACCCTAACCCTAACCCTAAACCTCCCTCACCCACCTACCCACAACCTCCCTCACGTTCTTACCCACTTACACTTTTTCTTACCACACTTTCAACCCCAAACCACACCCTCCCTAAATTGTTCAGAACTTAACTCTCATTGGCCAAGTACCTAAATGAGTCACATAACTAAAAATGTTCTATTCTTTTTTCACCAAACACAAATACAAAAATAATCGTAAGGGTCAACCCTAACCCTAACTTTCAACGCTAACCCTAACTCTTCTCTGATTGGTTAGTACCCAAATGAGTCACATACCTAAATTTTCGTATTCCCCTATAACCCTAACCCTAACCCTAACCCTAACCCTAACCCTAACCCTAACCCTAACCCTAACCCTAACCCTAACCCTAACCCTAACCCTAACCCTAACCCTAACCCTAACCCTAACCCTCTGATTGGTTAGTACCCAAATGAGTCACATACCTAAATTTTCGTATTCCCCTATAACCCTAACCCTAACCCTAACCCTAACCCTAACCCTAACCCTAAACCTCCCTCACCCACCTACCCACAACCTCCCTCACGTTCTTACCCACTTACACTTTTTCTTACCACACTTTCAACCCCAAACCACACCCTCCCTAAATTGTTCAGAACTTAACTCTCATTGGCCAAGTACCTAAATGAGTCACATAACTAAAAATGTTCTATTCTTTTTTCACCAAACACAAATACAAAAATAATCGTAAGGGTCAACCCTAACCCTAACTTTCAACGCTAACCCTAACTCTTCTCTGATTGGTTAGTACCCAAATGAGTCACATACCTAAATTTTCGTATTCCCCTATAACCCTGGGCCAAACAAAAATAGAAAAATAATCCTAAGTGTCAACCCTAACTTTCAACCCTAACTTTCAACCCTAACTTTCAACCCTAACTTTCAACCCTAACTTTCAACCCTAACTCTTCTCTGATTGGTTAGTACCCAAATGAGTCACATACCTAAATTTTCGTATTCCCCTATAACCCTGGGCCAAACAAAAATAGAAAAATAATCCTAAGTGTCAACCCTAACTTTCAACCCTAACTTTCAACCCTAACTTTCAACCCTAACTTTCAACCCTAACTTTCAACCCTAACTTTCAACCCTAACTTTCAACCCTAACTCTTCTCTGATTGGTTAGTACCCAAATGAGTCACATACCTAAATTTTCGTATTCCCCTATAACCCTGGGCCAAACAAAAATAGAAAAATAATCCTAAGTGTCAACCCTAACTTTCAACCCTAACTTTCAACCCTAACTTTCAACCCTAACTTTCAACCCTAACTCTTCTCTGATTGGTTAGTACCCAAATGAGTCACATACCTAAATTTTCGTATTCCCCTATAACCCTGGGCCAAACAAAAATAGAAAAATAATCCTAAGTGTCAACCCTAACTTTCAACCCTAACTTTCAACCCTAACTTTCAACCCTAACTCTTCTCTGATTGGTTAGTACCCAAATGAGTCACATACCTAAATTTTCGTATTCCCCTATAACCCTGGGCCAAACAAAAATAGAAAAATAATCCTAAGTGTCAACCCTAACTTTCAACCCTAACTTTCAACCCTAACTTTCAACCCTAACTTTCAACCCTAACTTTCAACCCTAACTCTTCTCTGATTGGTTAGTACCCAAATGAGTCACATACCTAAATTTTCGTATTCCCCTATAACCCTGGGCCAAACAAAAATAGAAAAATAATCCTAAGTGTCAACCCTAACTTTCAACCCTAACTTTCAACCCTAACTTTCAACCCTAACTTTCAACCCTAACTTTCAACCCTAACTTTCAACCCTAACTTTCAACCCTAACTTTCAACCCTAACTCTTCTCTGATTGGTTAGTACCCAAATGAGTCACATACCTAAATTTTCGTATTCCCCTATAACCCTAACCCTAACCCTAACCCTAACCCTAACCCTAACCCTAACCCTAACCCTAACCCTAACTTTCAACCCTAACTCTTCTCTGATTGGTTAGTACCCAAATGAGTCACATACCTAAATTTTCGTATTCCCCTATAACCCTAACCCTAACCCTAACCCTAACCCTAACCCTAACCCTAATAATCCTAAGTGTCAACCCTAACTTTCAACCCTAACTTTCAACCCTAACTTTCAACCCTAACTTTCAACCCTAACTTTCAACCCTAACTTTCAACCCTAACTCTTCTCTGATTGGTTAGTACCCAAATGAGTCACATACCTAAATTTTCGTATTCCCCTATAACCCTGGGCCAAACAAAAATAGAAAAATAATCCTAAGTGTCAACCCTAACTTTCAACCCTAACTTTCAACCCTAACTTTCAACCCTAACTCTTCTCTGATTGGTTAGTACCCAAATGAGTCACATACCTAAATTTTCGTATTCCCCTATAACCCTGGGCCAAACAAAAATAGAAAAATAATCCTAAGTGTCAACCCTAACTTTCAACCCTAACTTTCAACCCTAACTTTCAACCCTAACTTTCAACCCTAACTCTTCTCTGATTGGTTAGTACCCAAATGAGTCACATACCTAAATTTTCGTATTCCCCTATAACCCTGGGCCAAACAAAAATAGAAAAATAATCCTAAGTGTCAACCCTAACTTTCAACCCTAACTTTCAACCCTAACTTTCAACCCTAACTTTCAACCCTAACTTTCAACCCTAACTCTTCTCTGATTGGTTAGTACCCAAATGAGTCACATACCTAAATTTTCGTATTCCCCTATAACCCTGGGCCAAACAAAAATCGAAAAATAATCCTAAGTGTCAACCCTAACTTTCAACCCTAACTTTCAACCCTAACTTTCAACCCTAACTCTTCTCTGATTGGTTAGTACCCAAATGAGTCACATACCTAAATTTTCGTATTCCCCTATAACCCTGGGCCAAACAAAAATAGAAAAATAATCCTAACTTTCAACCCTAACTTTCAACCCTAACTTTCAACCCTAACTTTCAACCCTAACTCTTCTCTGATTGGTTAGTACCCAAATGAGTCACATACCTAAATTTTCGTATTCCCCTATAACCCTGGGCCAAACAAAAATAGAAAAATAATCCTAAGTGTCAACCCTAACTTTCAACCCTAACTTTCAACCCTAACTTTCAACCCTAACTTTCAACCCTAACTTTCAACCCTAACTCTTCTCTGATTGGTTAGTACCCAAATGAGTCACATACCTAAATTTTCGTATTCCCCTATAACCCTGGGCCAAATAAAAATAGAAAAATAATCCAAAGTGTCAACCCTAACTTTCAACCCTAACTTTCAACCCTAACTTTCAACCCTAACTCTTCTCTGATTGGTTAGTACCCAAATGAGTCACATACCTAAATTTTCGTATTCCCCTATAACCCTGGGCCAAACAAAAATAGAAAAATAATCCTAAGTGTCAACCCTAACTTTCAACCCTAACATTCAACCCTAACTTTCAACCCTAACTTTCAACCCTAACTTTCAACCCTAACTCTTCTCTGATTGGTTAGTACCCAAATGAGTCACATACCTAAATTTTCGTATTCCCCTATAACCCTGGGCCAAACAAAAATAGAAAAATAATCCTAAGTGTCAACCCTAACTTTCAACCCTAACTTTCAACCCTAACTTTCAACCCTAACTTTCAACCCTAACTCTTCTCTGATTGGTTAGTACCCAAATGAGTCACATACCTAAATTTTCGTATTCCCCTATAACCCTGGGCCAAACAAAAATAGAAAAATAATCCTAACTTTCAACCCTAACTTTCAACCCTAACTTTCAACCCTAACTTTCAACCCTAACTTTCAACCCTAACTTTCAACCCTAACTCTTCTCTGATTGGTTAGTACCCAAATGAGTCACATACCTAAATTTTCGTATTCCCCTATAACCCTGGGCCAAAC
Source organism: Ascaphus truei (assembly GCF_040206685.1). Taxonomy (NCBI): domain Eukaryota; kingdom Metazoa; phylum Chordata; class Amphibia; order Anura; family Ascaphidae; genus Ascaphus; species Ascaphus truei. Next base: position 16,511 of record NW_027456056.1, on the reverse strand, counting down.
AAAAATAGAAAAATAATCCTAAGTGTCAACCCTAACTTTCAACCCTAACTTTCAACCCTAACTTTCAACCCTAACTCTTCTCTGATTGGTTAGTACCCAAATGAGTCACATACCTAAATTTTCGTATTCCCCTATAACCCTAACCCTAACCCTAACCCTAACCCTAACCCTAACCCTAACCCTAACCCTAACCCTAACCCTAACCCACAACCTCCCTCACGTTCTTACCCACTTACACTTTTTCTTACCACACTTTCAACCCCAAACCACACCCTCCCTAAATTGTTCAGAACTTAACTCTCATTGGCCAAGTACCTAAATGAGTCACATAACTAAAAATGTTCTATTCTTTTTTCACCAAACACAAATACAAAAATAATCGTAAGGGTCAACCCTAACCCTAACTTTCAACGCTAACCCTAACTCTTCTCTGATTGGTTAGTACCCAAATGAGTCACATACCTAAATTTTCGTATTCCCCTATAACCCTGGGCCAAACAAAAATAGAAAAATAATCCTAAGTGTCAACCCTAACTTTCAACCCTAACTTTCAACCCTAACTTTCAACCCTAACTCTTCTCTGATTGGTTAGTACCCAAATGAGTCACATACCTAAATTTTCGTATTCCCCTATAACCCTGGGCCAAATAAAAATAGAAAAATAATCCTAACTTTCAACCCTAACTTTCAACCCTAACTTTCAACCCTAACTTTCAACCCTAACTTTCAACCCTAACTCTTCTCTGATTGGTTAGTACCCAAATGAGTCACATACCTAAATTTTCGTATTCCCCTATAACCCTGGGCCAAACAAAAATAGAAAAATAATCCTAAGTGTCAACCCTAACTTTCAACCCTAACTTTCAACCCTAACTTTCAACCCTAACTTTCAACCCTAACTTTCAACCCTAACTTTCAACCCTAACTTTCAACCCTAACTCTTCACTGATTTGTTAGTACCCAAATGAGTCACATACCTAAATTTTCGTATTCCCCTATAACCCTAACCCTAACCCTAACCCTAACTTTCAACCCTAACTTTCAACCCTAACTTTCAACCCTAACTTTCAACCCTAACTTTCAACCCTAACTTTCAACCCTAACTTTCAACCCTAACTCTTCTCTGATTGGTTAGTACCCAAATGAGTCACATACCTAAATTTTCGTATTCCCCTATAACCCTGGGCCAAACAAAAATAGAAAAATAATCCTAACTTTCAACCCTAACTTTCAACCCTAACTTTCAACCCTAACTTTCAACCCTAACTCTTCTCTGATTGGTTAGTACCCAAATGAGTCACATACCTAAATTTTCGTATTCCCCTATAACCCTAACCCTAACCCTAACCCTAACCCTAACCCTAACCCTAACCCTAACCCTAACCCTAACCCTAATTCTCCACCCTCTACGAAACAATTCCACTTTGTTCAGTAAGCCAGAAAGTCTTGGTCCCATGTGGACTGAATTTAATGCAAATAAGGTCCTTAATACACAAGTAAAGAATAAAGTTACTTATTCTCTACTGTAAGAAGTGCCACATTGCCCACTATTTGGGTCCTGTGCCCAGATTGTGACCATGCATGGCAGAGGTGAGATTCCCCCAACTCCAATTTGCTACACTCTCCAAGAGAGATAATTGTGATCAGAGGTGGAACTAGGGGAGGGTGTGAGCACAGGGTCACTGCCCAGGGAGTAACCTGACTGGGGGCACGGAAATCTCATTTAGTGCATATGTTGCGGCACTGCATTGATTGACCGGTCAATCTGCACTGCTGCCTGTCACAGTGACATCCTGATCGGGCACTGTGATCAGCTATAGCACTGACCCAGGTGAGATAGTTCAGCACTTTACAAGGAGGGAACAGATGTTGTGGGTGACAGATGCTGGAGGTAGGCCAAGACTGTTGGCCAGAGTAACGTGGAGACTTACTGCACTCTGCATGCCCATCCTCTCCCTGACATCAGGGGAAGGAAGTGGCCCTGGGGTGTGTGTAGGTATGCCAGATGTCAGTGTATGCATAAGTAAGTATGCCTGTGTAGTGGGAGGTGTAGGGGCGTTAAGCTGGAGGACTTAAAACAGGCACAAAAGCACATAGATACCTCTGATTATACCGCACCAAATGCTGATAATATCATGCTGTAGCTGCACTTTACAGAAGATGATGCAGATGTCATCATTGGTTGGTGGGTTCATTAAATCAATCCATCATATCATAACCACACTGTGCATATGATGTACTGAATCAGTAACACCAGGAAGACATCTCCATGTTAGGAGTAGAGTTGAAGTTAACAGAATATGTCCAGCACTGTGGTGTGTAGCCCATAAATAATAATTGTGCACATTACCAGAACAACATACTGTCAACTGCAAGATCATTTTGCTGCTTGTAGCGTATGCTCATCCTGTACAGTGTTGTAGTAGATCCGTCTCTTCAGTGTTCACTGCAACAAAAGTAAGACATTGCATTAATATTACAGACGTTTGGGGGCTGAAATCTCACTTCGCTGCGGACAATTTCCCTTTGCATAAGATTCTTGTGATTATGTCAATGATGATCAATAACTGCATCATAACACAGCCGCTCTATACAGAAGATGTACTTGCTCTCATTGGTCATTGAGGTAATATGTCACACAATGTACAGATATAGCAAGGATTATTTCTCCCACTTGTGCATTATGGCATTATGATGGGAAATGTTGTGAGATTCTGCATTATCAGCATCACTGAATCTTTTGGAAATTAAGTGATATTCTATGTTTTAATGCAATATTATGGGTGATCAGCCGGTAAAATAATAATAGCTTGCTGTATCTGTAGCCATGCTCTACCCATGATGTGCTGAACCAATGACTGCAGAGAGATTCAGAGTGCTAAACATGACTGGAACGCATCTCTGAATAATGGGCAGCAAAGCAGTGCAGAATAGGAGGTGAAAGTATTTAAAATGGAAGATCCTTAGCAGCTGTGTGGAGAGTAGACAGTACAGACTGACCAAGTAAATGGTAAAAGGAGTAACTTCAACATTACTTGGCTTTGTTCTCCACATTGAAGCTTTCCTCCTCTTTAAATCACTAATACTGATGCCATGTGTAACCTGTACTGAGAGTTATATAATCTACTGGCCTAGATGAAACCATATGATGCAAACAGGATCCATCCCACTCCAGATTCATAGAATTGAACCACCTCAACCTTTCATAACAATCACATAGAACTGCAGCTGTGCGCTACTGCACATGTTCTTGTTATGAATGGTAGTAGATGTGGTCCTTGGGTCTTTACTTCATACTGTAGCCACCCTCTACTCATGATGTATTGAATCAACGAAAACTTGCATGGTTCAGATCACAGGAAGGGGTAGAGTAGAGATGAAAATATTCAATGTGAAACCCGTAGCAGCCGGATTGTGTGGAGTCAATAAAACGACAAATACTAAATGGTAAATGAGAAATATACACATTGCTTATCTGTCTCTGTGTAGTAATTTTCCTTCTCTTCAACTGTCCTTCAAATTTTCTCTTTTGCAAGAAAAGGAACACATGGCTTCAATATTCACTTCTGTTCTGCAGTCATCCCTCCTGAAATAAAAGTTAAGCATTGCATTGTTATTATGATAATACATACAATAAACCTTGCTCCAAACCATTTGATGCAAAGCAAATCCACCTCCCACCCACAGCTGTGCTCCGTCTAGAGCATGCATGTCAAACTCCAGTCCTCGAGGGTCCCAAACAGGCCAGGTTTTCAGTAGGGATATCCTGAAAACCTGGCCTGTTTGCTGCCCTCGAGGACTGGAGTTTGACATCCTTGTTCTTGAGCTTCTACCACGCAAGTCATCCATGTGAGTGACACTGTACTGCAGTCCTGGTCTGCACACAATCTACTGAATCAATGACATCACACTGTAAAGGCAATCTACAAGATGTATTAGTTGTCCACACTTCCGAAATGTTACTTTTATGTCCAAATCACTTATTCCCATGACCTGATATTTGTATTTGTTATTTATAGGATTTTCACATGTATTACTACTGTGAAACGCTATATACATTAATAGTGCTATATAAATAAATACATACACATTTATATATAATAATAATAACAGCATGTTCTTTTAAAGCGCTGCTAGTTTTACGTAGCGCTATACAGAGACATTTTGCAGACACAAGTCCCTGCCCCATAGAGCTATAATCTATGACATTGGTGCCTGAGGCACAGAGGATATGAAGTGACTTGCCCAAGGTCACACACACACAAATATATATACATAAATATATACATATATATATACACACACACACACACACACACACACACACACACACACACACACACACACACACACACATGAAAACTAACACAGAAAAAAAGAATCCCCTGAATAGCACTCTAACATACACAAATTGTATCAATAAAGGTTTATTAATCACATACACATAAATGGTTAAAATGAGGAGCAGTGGTGACCTACAAAGCTGTTATAAACTGAACCTTAAGGTGTGGGGAAAAATGCTACACTGCAGTAATAAGTACAAAGTATGTAAATAAAGTGTAGAGGCAAGAAATATATGGAAATGAGAACACTCAGACCGGCCGGTCAAGTACTACCTAAGTTGAAGCCCCCTGTGTGAAGTGCTTGTATGAAACTAGTGTATAACTAACAAGCAAATGCTTGTCCGGGGGCTTAACATATAGACAGTTGATAGATGTATTTGAAGTTGCATATTCTGTGCCGTGGATTAATCAGTATACTGAAAGCAACTGAAGATGGTACAGTAGCTGTGATAGGTTGGCCTCATAGCTCCTCCTTCAATGGAGGACTCGGCTCACGGAGCACTTAAATCTCTAAATGCCCAAAGAAAAAAATAAGCATGCAGTACTTAAAGTGAAAGTAAAATGAGAAATGAAATAAACACACACATTGAAAAATCACTCACCCGACTGAGAGCGCCTTCTACAGAGCGCTGTACCACTGCTCAGCTAGCAGCTAAAACTGTCTCATTTTCCCACCATTGAAGTTTACACATGTCCACGCCCCACTCTAACAAGACGCTGTGTACGGAAACTCGCAGGAGACAAACTAGTGAGAGAAGGTGTAGCTGCTAGCCACACTCCACGAGGTGCATTGTGGGAAATGTAGTTCTTTGCCTGCTAGCTTCTCTGACTGGTTACTGATCAGGTGATGTCACTAGGGGCGGGATTAGTGTGTTGCAATGTAACGGCCCGGCTGTATGATTGTCACAGAAGGGGGGAGCCTGAGAATGTCACGGATTTAATTACACATGTAATGATGTAATAACACAGCCATGAACTAAGTCAGTATACATATGGTCATGTGATATTTATAATGCATTTATTAACATTATTGTGTGGATTTAGGCTGAATTAAACTTGTATGGGATTGTCACTTTAATATCACAGTACCACTACTGTTTTAACACTTATAATGACCTCCTGATTACAGATTATTAGGGACAGACTTAAAAAGGCCTGTGTAAATATTTATTATAGAGTGGCCTCTTTACTTTATAATATCAGGGAGTATCAGACAGGCCTGTGTTTATTTTTAATATACATTAGGGTGACCTGACTCCAGATTATTGGCCTTTCCCTCTGACAAATGCATATTTTCCTATACTGTGTTAATTTTGTTAGAACAAAATAAATATTCATGCGCTAAATGACAGTACCAGTGTGAGTCCCAATAAGAAGTAGTGAGGTAAAAAACCATGGTACCAGCAACATATGTAACTGATGGGGAGGGTGCTAAAATATATGGAGTGTGGCGTCCTGATTGCTAAATGAGGTGTATTATATCATAAGTGCATATAACAATATCCCTCATAGCAATCTATTAAGAACCAACAAGAACTAGGTAGCACAATAATCAGTGCTGCAGTTATAGCCTAATAATAAGTATATATATATATATATATATATATATATACTGCTGCGGCCAAGTTTATTCGAGCATTTGCCCGTTCTTGGCCGCAGCAGTAGCCTGGCGCGCGCCCGAGAGTGACGGGCGCGCGCCGAAGCAGCGGAAGAGCGCCCTCCGATCGGGGCGCTCTCCCTACCGCTGCCGGGTCCGCCGGGTCCCCCGGAACCCCCTGCCGCTGTCCCGCGATCGCGGGACACCAGGGCTCCCTCGGGGAGCCCCTGGACGCGCGTGCAGGGGGCGCACGCTCCCGAAGACGCGTGACCGCGCGTCTATGACGCGCGGCACGCCGAGGGGCGGCCACTAGCAAGCCGGGAAATCTCCCGGCTTGCGGTACCGGCCACACTCGAATAAAGTGTGTCGGTACTATATATATATAATATATATATGTAACCCATATTCCCCCACCCAATCGCAGATAGGGTGCATGTGAGGGGAGCTATATGTATTACCAGTGTGGTGCTTTACCTGTGAGGCTCACAGGAGGCCTGAGCCTCCGCCAATGAGAGCCTGGGGTGTATCCTCCTGAACAATACTATATGGTGCAGCGCCTCCACCTGTGATGGCTCCAAGCAGAGCGGGAGTTGTTCCTCACAGGACAATAATATAATATCACGCACACAGCATATAAAAGAACAGTGACTTTTCTAACAGTAACATAACTATGCATGTCATACATTAAGTGTCTCTCTTCTAGGAGACACAGTAACTCACGTGTCTCGCAGGATGCAACCCCTCACCGTGTACCCACACCATGTCCAACTCCCCACACCACAACCCCACCCCCAAAATAAGGTATGTGTGTGTGTGACTGCACAGCCACTATGTACTGATTTATAGTTGGTGCACTTATGGATGTTACCTGCCGAGCGCTCCAGCGCTAGGACCTGCAAACAGACTTCGCAAAGGATCCGACGGTGAAGATACGTCAGGGTTACCTTCCAGGGCGATCCCACCCGGTTGGTTGCTGCTGTGCTTGAAGAGGTCTGATCCTAAACCTCTGTAATGGTGCTGCGACAGTCTCTGCTTCCTTCACTTCTCTCTCTCTCTAAAGTGACAGGTTCCTGTACTAGGGCCTGTCCCTGTGACCACCCACCCTCACTAGTGGGAAGTCAGGGCCTCAACTCTAGCCTGGGGATTTCTGGCCTAGGGCAGAATCTCGCAGCTCTCTGCCCACCTTCTTTCCCTCTTTGTCCCCTAAGTCTCACTCACTCACGTGCTTCCCAGTCTGCTTCCTGACTGCACAAAACAATGTATCAAATTCCCTGCTGCAGAGAATCTGCAAGTCTCAGTGGCTGGTTGGTTGCAGGTGACAGGGAACATAGGGCATTCACCAGAGGCTGCTGGGGGATGTAGTCCACTCAGAACCTCTTTCCTATGGGGACTGTGTGCGCGGTCTCTACTGCACCTGTGCAAAGCTGTAGTGGCCACCGCTACACATAACTGCACCTGCGCAACCTACCAGATCTCCTGTACACTTGTAATGGCCACCACTACCCTTGCCAACCTCTGCGTATTGCGCGAACCTCGCACCAAACACAACATGGCCGCTGTGGCTATCTGCGCATGCTCGAGCATCAGGGCCCCCGACGGCGCCGGCACAGATAGCAGCGCCAACTGGGAAAAGTCGCCATCCCCTTCCCCCACTGCCACAGGGGTAAGGCAAGGGGCAAAGGAACATCAGGGAAGCCGGGAGTGGCCCCCTTACATATATATATATATATATTGTGGTTGACAAATCACCCAAAAATCTACTCGCTGAACAAAAAAATCTACTCATCACCTAGCCCCGCCCCAGGCCCGCTTTAAAAAAAATTGAATAAATTCCTAGTAAGAACAACATTCGTTTTTGACATGTTTATTTATTGTATTACATTATACTACAATTAGTCCTTGTTAAGAGTGTGTGTGTGACACAGAGAGAGTGTGCGTGTGTGTGTGACACAGAGAGTGTGTGAGACACAGAGAGTGTGTGAGACACAGAGAGTGTGTGAGACACAGAGAGTGTGTGAGATAGGGTGAGGCAGAGGGTGACAGGGTGAGGCAGAGGGTGACAGGGTGAGACAGAGAATGACAGGGTGATACCGAGAGATACAGAGGTTGACAGGGAGAAAATGGGTGACATGGTGTGACACAGGGTGACAGGGTGAGACAGAGGGTGACAGGGTGAGACAGAGGGTGACAGGGGGAAACAGAGGGTGACAGAAAGTGAGACAGAGGGTGACAGAAAGTGAGACAGAGGGCGACAGAAAGTGAGACAGAGGGAAACAGGGTGGGTGACACACACACACACACACACACACACACACACACACACACACACACACACACACACACACACACACACACACACACACACACACACACACACACACACACACACACACACACACACACACACACACACACACTCTCCCTCTTACACACACACTCTCTCTCTCCCTCTCACACACACACACACACAGACAGACAGACATCAAACCCCTCCCCTCTGCGAGAGCGAGGGTCCGCCCTCACAAATTCCTCTATGCCTCTTATCAGCGGTGCAGACAGGAGATGAAATACAGCAGTGACCGCACGACCCTTCTTTTGGCGATGTTACATATATATACTGATAATAGTAAAAAGCAGAACAAATAATATAAAAAGGCAATTGCTTGCTTGGGAAGTAGCTTCTGCTGGGCCCAATTTGAGGAATCCCTTGTCAGTAGGGCCGCCAGCAGAAATCTTGGGGCCCAGGACAAATGCAAGGATCAGGCCCCCCTCCCTACCCCATAGCACACCTACCATGACATTTTTTTTAGGGCACAACTTTTACTCAAATGGTAGTGTTGCAAGGCCTATTTCACACCTCGCAAACCCCCCCATTTTACACTTTTTTATATTTTTATATATATATAAAAAGAGAGAGAGAGAGAGAGAGACAATCAAGTGGTTTCTTCTTCTCTTAGCCAAAGACGTACTACTCTATGTTCCTTTTCTCATTCTCCTATTTTTGTACCTTGGTATAATTGTATATACATACTTCACAGCATATGTTCCACCAAAGTAACTACGTCAGCGATGACAGCGACCAACAGTGGCACTACTGTGTTTAGGGTTCTACAGTGCACAGCCACCCTACACTACCCATCTGGTATTTCCACAGCCCAGATAGTTGAACAAACTGGCTGCGGTCCATATTACCTCTGACTCCAGCAATGCTTGGACAGTTTCCCCTATCTCTTTCTGCTCAATTTATTGGATACATAGCTTTGGATATATTTCAGCATTCTATGACACTCAGGATAGCGCTCATGATGTCATCAACAACCAGGGGACTCCCAATAGTTGCTATTATGTGATCAATTTTTACTGCACGCAGTCCTGAGTATACTATCAGCTTTGCCACAGTTGAGAGTCTGGCACATTTCTCTGCTGTACAAATGTGTCAGAGAACACATCCAGGCATTCAGTATACATCCCAGTTAGGCAGCGCTTATAGTAAGTGCGACGCGACGGGAGTAACGCTGGCGACTCAAAATTTGGAGCTGGGGAAATCAGATTTTTCAGAGGCTGTCGCCACATGTGACAGCCTCTGAACCAATCAATGCCCATGTCGCCAGCGACATCCCCGAAAGTTAAATTATAACTTTCGCAGGTGACGTCACCCGTCACTTCGCCAGTCGCGTTGCTGGCACTATAAGCATGACCTAGGGGAGGGCCCAGGAGACTCCCATACAACTCTGGAGAGTTTCTCTTAATTAAGGTAACTTTCCACTATGTGTCCTGTTCACAGCAATGCAGTACTAACTACATTTAAGCATGTCTGTAAGATACAAAAGTTAACCCATCATGCACCTTGGCCTAGGGAGGATTTGTTCCTATAAAGTACACCCAGTTTGGCAATGATTTTGGATGTCAGATTATCAATATGCAACTCAAATTTTAAATGGGAGTGAAACCAAATGCCAAGATATTTAAAATTAGTGACACTTTAGTTGGCTTCAATTAATTACTGCATTTATAAAATTCTGCAGAGCATCTAGTAACCTTGTAATATTAAAAGATGGCAGCCTTGGTATGTTATGCCTCTTTTTTCCTGTACACCGCAAAGGATTTTGTGGCCTATTCTAGTAACTCTGAAGTGAGGCAAACCACTTCTAAATAGCTCTCTTTATGTGAATTGGCCTACTTTGCTATGCTGTAAGCCAGGCCTGCACAGTTCCAGTCCTCGAGAGCCGCAAACAGGCCAGGTTTTCAGGATACCCTAACCCTAACTTCTTTCACTGCAGCCATTGTAATCAGACACTGCTAATGGAGGGTATGATACATTCTCTACCACTGAAAGAATATACATCTCAGTGGTAGACGGCTGATAAGAAGCTGTTTCAGTCTGGTTCTGCCAATTCGATCGGTTTAAAAAATCCTCCATTTTCAGGTCTATGTATGTTGATCTGATTTCTTAGGCTTTCAAGACGTTATAGCAGTCCTGTTTTTAGTGCTCATTCTCTCCCCCTTTATCTCTCAACTTTTCTCTCTCCCTTTATCACTCACTCCCCCTTTATCTCCTTCTATATGACCCTTGCCTCACTTCCCCTGACTCAAACTAATCAATCTTTAATCACCTCTCTCTACCTCTTCTCCCTCTCCCACTCCCTTCTCGCTCCCTTCTCTCTCACTCTCCCTTCTCTCCATTTTTTCACTCGGACTCCCACTGGTATTAGTATCTCAGATTTATTTTGATTTTTGGTGTGCAACATTTTTCCACATTACATAGCACTTGTGAGCAAGACATCCAGTCCAGCCACGGCTGATGGGACACTGTTCTTTCACTGATCGCTATATCTGAGCTATTGGGAAACAATTTTAAACACTATTACATTCTCTGCTCTTTCTCTCAGCTGCTATCTCGGTCATTGTGCCCAGCATATGGCGTCATCAGGCATATTAATGCTTCCAACATCCCAGGAGAAAATGGTTATATTGTTTTGAACAAGGGGCCTATTTCTGATGACTTATTCCTGCATTAGTAATATGTGTCATATATCTTGGCTCAATCAGAGGCTTGGTTGAAAACTGAGCCCCTGATGGAACCACATGTGCTTAAGGTGGGATATCCTGAAAACCTGACCTGTTGGACAGGCTTGAGTACTGGAGTTGAGAACCCCTGTTCAAACATTTATCTTCCTACCAGTACATAGGTAATTTCAAGAAATTAAACAAAAAAAGGTAGAAAAACTTTAAACAGCAAAATAACCATACAGTAACTTGTAAACCTTGAGAAATGCATCTTAATAGGGTCATGTCACACTGAAAATATAGTATTCCCAGGTTTAACCCTTGCATTCATCAGCCAGATATGTTGAGTCTTTAAGTTGCATTCATTGTTTTGAAATAGACTTGGTATTTTATGTCTCTTTTTTCCTGTACACCGTAAAGGATTTTGCGGCCTAGTCTAGAAACTCTGAAGTGAGACAAATCACTTCGAAAGAGCACTCTACAGTAGATGCGAATTGGCATGGTTTGCTATGCTGCAAGCCCTTCTCGCATGTCCAATCTGTATCTAAAAAGGCTTTGTACGAAGCTGTTTCAGTCTGGTTCTGCCAATTCGATCGGTTTTAAAAAATCCTTCATTTTCAGTGTATGTTGATCTGATTTCTTAGGCTTTAAAAACATTAAAGCAGTCCTGTTTTAAGAGCTCATTCTCTCCCCCTTTCTCTCTCCCTTTATCACTCACTCCCCCTTTATCTCTCTCGATATGACCCTTGCCTTACTTCCCCGACTAAAACTGCCCCCGCTTTAAACACCACTCTTTACCTCTGCTCTCTCTCCCTCTCCCTTCTCTCTCCCTCTCCCTTCTCTCTCATTTTCCCTTCTATCTCACATTCCCTTCTCTCTCACTTTCCCTTCTCTCCATTTTTTCACCCTGACTCCCACTCTATTTCTTTCACTCAACCCGTCTCTTGCTCTCACACATACTCCCAAAGAGTAACCCTAGAAAATACAAGAGATATCTAGAAATCTAATTGCAAGGTAATAAGTCACATTAAGTGAAATGCACAATGGAATAGTCCCCCCCTTTTTTAAAAAAAACGGTAGATTCCTTACATTTTAGCTATTTGCACTTCTATATTTGTAACACTGGTAATTGCTATAATAACACTGTTACTTTTTTTTAGTTTGTACATGCACACACACACAATTAAATGACCTACTGTATCTCAGTACCTCAGATAGACACAGACACACACACACGCCTATGCAGTAAGCGTTCATAAGCCACTTATCAAGCACTTAATGCCTACTGCTATTCAGTAAGCAGTGATAGTGGGTGATAAGGCGGGAAGGTTGGAAGAGATCACGTGCCACTACATGGGTATTCTGAAGTATACACAGCGTGAAGTGTTCGAATAAAGGCCGCTGCTGCTGCAGCTGTACATTCATATGTGCAATAATGAAAGAAAAATCAATGGCGTCTATCCTCATACAATGAGTTTTGGATTCAAATAAGGCATTTCATAGCACAAGGAGAAAAACATATTAGTTAGTAATTTTGCATTTAAAATGGGAAATGCTCAATAATATAATAATATAATTTATAATAATATAATATAGGTCCCTGCCCCATGGAGCTTACAATCTATGTTTTTGGTGCCTGAGGCACAGGGAGATAAAGTGACTTGCCCAAGGTCACAAGGATCTGACACCAGGAATTGAACCAGGCCCCAGGCTTCAAACTCTCAGTGCCACTCAGTGTCTTTTACTCACTGAGCCACTCCCTCTCCACAAGAGTGCAAGAGTGCAAGAGTGCAAGAGTGCAAGAGAGCAAGAAAGCAAGAAAGAAAGAAAGCAACTGTCTATACTTCCTAATGTGTGGATTCAGAACCACAAACATGAAAAAATATATAATTAAGCAATAATTAAGAGCGGAGAGAAAAATACTAAAATAATTCAGTCAATTCATAGTGAATTAAAAGAAATTAGAGAATTAGTACATGTAAAATATTTTTATTTGTTAAGAATAGATTGATTTAAGATGACACACACACATACACACACACACACACACACACACACACAATTAAATGACATATCCCTGGACCTCAGACACACACACTGACATTACAATAAGCAGAATAGATACATTTAGTTTTTGTTACAATTTGTCTCACTCCCAGTTGTAAGACATCAATCATTGTAAACTCTTGAACTCCAGGATGAGTTTGCAGCAAAGCTTCATGGGCACTGTAGTTTTTTTGTCTGCTACAAATTCTCTAATTGGTCACTGATCATGTGATGTCAGATGGGCCTGGGCTTTAATTCAAAGTGTTTAACCGAGTGGTGTGTGTCTCAAATACAGTAAGTTGCTTTATTTTTTTATCTCTGGGAATCTTCTGTGATTAAAGAGGGTCTGTTACTGAAAAAGCACAAAGCTGCTGATTACTTTCTGTTTAATAGAGAAATATTCATAAGGTATCAGTGTTTATTTGAGATGTGTCTGTACCTGAAAGGCTCAACCACCCCTGTTTGTGGGGCTCTTGTGTATGAAATAGCCCAGAGCAACTACCCCTAGAGATAATATACACACATACACACCCACATACTGTAATGTGTGTGTGTGTGTGTGTGTGTGTGTGTGTGTGTGTGTGTGTGTGTGTGTGTGTGTGTGTGTGTGTGTGTGTGTGTGTGTGTGTGTGTGTGTGTATATATATCCACTTTTTATTGTCTCTATAAGAGTTCTGATAAAGATTGTAAATACTGTAAATGTTTATCAGTTGATCAAAAAAGATTTGATCAGAAGAGTTGCCCTGTAAATTATCTATTCAGAGCAGCAATACCAGTATATATGTTAGACAGTGATTGTGGTTTGAATGGTGGATTTTGCAAGTATCTATCTGCGAGTTAATAACATACAAAACATTTACAGACCTGCTGTTATTACTCTGTGAGTTATGATATGATCTCAAACTGTGATTTTTGCCAACATTTGTTTGCTAGCTAGCCACATACAAATCAATTACAGACCTGCTGTTATTACTCTGAGAGTCATGATATGATGATATATGGCAAGAGATCCAAATAATCCTCATCCTATTTACATATCAGCCACAAAAAGGGATTTTTAATAATGTATATGTGTTTTTAATTATCTATGTAGAATTAATAAAATGTTATTATTTTCTGATATCCGCAGTGATTCTGGCCAACCTGACAGATCTGCAGTAATATACTGCAAGACCAATTTGTTTGCTAGCTAGCCACATGCAAATCAATTACAGACCTGCTGTTATTACTCTGAGAGTCATGATATGATGATATATGGCAATAGATTCAAATAATCCTCATCCTATTTACATATCAGCCACAAAAAGGGATTTTTAATAATGTATATGTGTTTTTAATTATCTATGTAGAATTAATAAAATTTTATTATTTTCTGATATCCGCAGTGATTCTGGCCAACCTGACAGATCTGCAGTAATATACTGCAAGACCAATTTGTTTGCTAGCTAGCCACATACAAATCAATTACAGACCTGCTGTTATTACTCTGAGAGTCATGATATGATGATATATGGCAATAGATCCAAATAATCCTCATCCTATTTACATATCAGCCACAAAAAGGGATTTTTAATCATGTATATGTGTTTTTAATTATCTATGTAGAATTAATAACATTTTATTATTTTCTGATATCCGCAGTGATTCTGGCCAACCTGACAGATCTGCAGTAATATACTGCAAGACCAATTTGTTTGCTAGCTAGCCACATACAAATCAATTACAGACCTGCTGTTATTACTCTGAGAGTCATGATATGATGATATATGGCAATAGATCCAAATAATCCTCATCCTATTTACATATCAACCACAAAAAGGGATTTTTAATCATGTATATGTGTTTTTAATTATCTATGTAGAATTAATAAAATTTTATTATTTTCTGATATCCGCAGTGATTCTGGCCAACCTGACAGATCTGCAGTAATATACTGCAAGACCAATTTGTTTGCTAGCTAGCCACATACAAATCAATTACAGACCTGCTGTTATTACTCTGAGAGTCATGATATGATGATATATGGCAATAGATCCAAATAATCCTCATCCTATTTACATATCAGCCACAAAAAGGGATTTTTAATCATGTATATGTGTTTTTAATTATCTATGTAGAATTAATAAAATTTTATTATTTTCTGATATCCGCAGTGATTCTGGCCAACCTGACAGATCTGCAGTAATATACTGCAAGACCAATTTGTTTGCTAGCTAGCCACATACAGTAGCGACATTGCTTATTGAAGCAAAAGCCGCCGGCTCCATGCGGCTGGGAAGCGGGTAGCCGCGGTGCGTGGCGGCGCACTGTGACGTCACAGTAACATGCGCGCCCGTCTTCCCCGTCTTCCCCGGCTTCCCCAGGCTTCCCCGACACCCCTGGAGATCAAATGAAGGTAAGCGGGGGTGCGGGGAAGCAGAGAGGCAGAGCAGGAGCCGGGTACGGTGTCGGGAAGGGAGGTAAATTGCGCGCGAAGTGGAGGGGGGGTGCGTGGGGGAAACGCGGCGGCGCGCGGTTGTTACTGGCGGCAGCTGGGGTAGATCTCGGCGTGCCGTCGTGATTTAGTGCAATAAACAATGTCGGTGCTGTACAAATCAATTACAGACCTGCTGTTATTACTCTGAGAGTCATGATATGATGATATATGGCAATAGATCCAAATAATCCTCATCCTATTTACATATCAGCCACAAAAAGGGATTTTTAATCATGTATATGTGTTTTTAATTATCTATGTAGAATTAATAAAATTTTATTATTTTCTGATATCCGCAGTGATTCTGGCCAACCTGACAGATCTGCAGTAATATACTGCAAGACCAATTGTTGTCTACCTTTACCATACGAATGACAATAGAGTGCTGTATATAAGGGGAACTCTTCTGATCAAATCTTTTTTGATCAACTCTGATAAACATTATATCTATACCCCTTGAGCACCTGTCGTTTGATCCTATATACCTATTCATAACGGTGATTGCGGTCACATTCACGTACTTTAAATACTGTACATGTTAATTTTTCTTTGGTTTGAAATATGGTATTCATTGGTTTATCATCAACCAGCCCTGTTTGTGGGAGGCTCTTTGCATAGTTCTGTGTATTCTCTGTGTTTTTTCTGTTAAGTTTGCTGAGTAACCTTGTGATATAAAGAGATGGCAGCCTTAGTTTGTTATGCCTCTTTTTTTCCCTGTAAATCTCAATGGCTTTTGCGGCCTATCCTAGCCACTCTGAAGTGAGACAAACCGCTTCTAAAGAGTACTCTAGATGCAAATGTAAATAAAAAGTATAATAGAATTTGAACACATGGCTGCTCAACTCAAGTCCTTAAGCCACGAAACATGTCTGAATTTCAGGATTTTCCAGCTTCAGCACAAGTGGCTCAAACAGAGGCTTGTTTGAAGACAGAGACCCTGATTGAGCCACCTGTGCTGAAGCAGGGACTGATTAAAGCATCTGTGTTGAAGCTTGGATATCCTGAACACCTGACCTCCCTTCTCTCTCTCCCTTTCCCTTCT
>NW_027456055.1:0-26077 GCF_040206685.1 Ascaphus truei | reverse complement strand
TGCATAAATACTGTGAGTACACTGGTAACCTAAGGGAAAATAACATCCTGATTTAGGCTAAGTCACATTATTTAAAAAAGTAGTTAGTGATTAATGCGCTCCAGCGCTGGATCCATATCATTCAGATAATGCAAGTAGATATACAGGATTGGGGCTAGAGAGATTAATGAAGATGTAAAGTCCTCTGTAGGGCCAAATGATCCCTGAAGATAAGGCTGTTGGTAAAGTCCCTATATATTCCTCATAGGGATGGTCCCTGGACTCACAATGTAACACAATGATCAAAATAAAGTCAAAGATACTCACATATTGCCCCAGTCCGAATGTCCTGAGTGGCGTGCAGCCGAGTATTATTGCTGGTACAATGTTGAGAAAGAAGAACTGGCGCACAGCCAAAGGACTGGGGCACCAAAAAATAGCTGAAGAATAATCCTTTATTAATCCATAAGACAAACGGAGGTGAGCACCCTCGTACGCGTTTCGTGTATGGAAATACACTTTATCAAGGAGTCACATTATTTGCCTGATTTCCAGAGTTTTTGCGAGTCTGGGCCTGAAAACGTAACAAGAAGTGCAGGTCAAAGCGGGATTATGAGAAATATTCGCCACAGGGAAAGCTTACACCAAGATTCATGTAGGCAGTTATTCATTGTTCCATGTATAGTTAGAACTTTGTAAATGTATTTCAAATAAAAAATACTACTTATGAGCACAGCCCTGCCTTTCCCCATTACCTCTCAGCATTCAATGATTCCACTGCAGCCAGGGATTCTGGGTAATGACATGCAAATGAGTAAACACTTTGTGTCACTGTTCGCTTATTATCCATTTTAACATGGACCCCTATAAGCTTATGCCTGCCGCATTACACAGCTTTTTCAGCACAGCCTGGGTTAAAGAAGTGCAGTGTCAGTAAACCTACACACAGACTGTTGTTTCGACACTTCTTTATCCCAGGTTGTACTGAAAAAGCTGTGTAATGCGGCAGGCATAAGCTTATAGGGGCCCATGTTAATATGAATAAGAAGCAAAAAGTGACACACCGTGAGTGCTCATTTGCATACCATTACCCAGTATGCACCTAGAATTAAAAAAATGCATGTTTTAAAACTGGAAATTAAAATGTCCAACCTTTCAGGTCCGCAACTTGGGATTGTTTTGCACCATACAGTACGTGTAGCAGCCTTTAATGCAGAGTACCCTTCAGACATGGGTAGAAAGACATTGGAAATGTTCACTCCAGCTTTTTACAGATTTATGTAAGTGTATGGAAAATATTGTGCAATTATGGTACCTAAAAAAAAAAATAGCTTTACTTAAAGAAAGTGGTCACTAAGAAAACCATCCTAGTGTGTTAAAACTATCATCTGAAATGCTTGATTTCAATAAAATACAAGTTTTTTTTAGTCTTTGATTAAAACCTCTATAGTGCTATGAAGATGTCCTCTCTGCATCATTGGAATGACCGGAGCCAAGACCTTCTCCAGCACAAATACTCCCTGAATACTGAGTACGGCCACAGACTTTAATGCTGTTGTATTTCTGAGATCTGCTTAGGTTTATTGTTTTGGTTATAGATGGTTCCTCTCATTTGAAATAATCGTTCTGCGAGCTGATGATCAGTGGATTTCCCATCAGGCTCGCACAGGCCTGGGCCTAGAGCGGCAACATTTTGGGGAGGCAAAAAAATGTCCGACCCCATATACAGATGCCGCGTTCTCAGGCTATCGGTCCTGATGGGAAGGCACTTGCATGTGGTGGCCGCCTCCATGCTGCCGCCCGCCTTCTTCCGAATCGCAGCGTCAAATGACGACGTGGACGACACCAGCGTAACGTCGCGCAGCGGCTTGTTGCCATGGCGACGTAACGTTGCGCCATCAAATACCGCCACGTTACCATGGCAACGTGCACCGTCACATTGGTGACGTCCGTGGCGTCATTTGACGCTGCGATTCCGAAGGAGGAGGGCGGCAGCAAGGAGGCGGCCGCCACATGTAAGTGCCTAGGGGCGGCGGATCTTGAAATCCGCCGCTGATGATGATCAAATAAGCTTCCAGATATACGTTGGAGGACTTTTCCTGGGTGCAAAGAGTGCATGAGAATGAGGGGACGTTGGTTTTTCTCTCTCATTCTAAGACTGAGAGAAAAATTCCATCACATAAGAGCTGTAGCAGAATCTTTAGCACAGTTTATTTCCATTATTCATCGCAGCAGATGGGCTAGAAGTTATTTGCTCTCAATAATTTCCAGGCTTCCTTCTTGAAACCTCTCGCTGCTTCGCAAAGTGTTGCCGGCCCCCCTGGCAGCATTAAACAGGAAAATGTAGTCACGCAGGAATAACAATCTTTGCCCCCTTCTTTTCCACAGGAAAACTATCATTGGAGGAATTCATCCGAGGGGCCAAGAGTGATCCATCCATTGTCCGCCTCCTTCAGTGTGATCCAAGCAGCGCTGGACAATTCTGAACCAGTTGTTTGGACGAAATACATTTCTGCTTTTTTTTTTTTTTGGTTTTATTTTGCCAAATTTTACATTTGTTGTGGTGTAGACACGTTCTGGCCATACATACCTTCCTTTTGTTGTATCAGTTGTTTTGGATGACTTTTAAGAATGGTGAATGCTGTATCGTCCCTTTGTGCAGAACATTGGCCATACAATGACATCTTGATCTCCCTGATTATTAATTGTATTCCGTTAAACGTATGGACAGTTATCTGCTCCCGTGCTATACTTGCCTGCAGGGTATTGCAGGACCATGTAGTAATGTTGAGGTTAAAGCAGCGGTTCGTGTTTTTAAAGGGGAGAACCTCCACACTTTGTGAAAATGACTCATTGGAGTGTGTAGTTATTCTGGGATTTATTCATCACCGCTTCCTAGCAGCAAAAGTAGAGCCAAACAATGTGATTCCTATCTTATTACTTTGCACTGATGTTCTGCCCAGTTATGCAGCCAGGAGACTTTCAGAAATAGTCCCTAATGAGTGTTATATTGTACGTGCTCCTTTTTTATTTCTGTGACTTCTACCTTATTCACAAGTCCGGTGTGTTGATGTTATGTGAAACCTGTTCATAATGCCCTTGTAAACCTGCGTGACACCTACTGTAGTGCCGACGAGTATTCTAAAGCAAATCTGGGGCAATCACCAACAAGATCCAGGTACATGCTGGGTACATGCTGCAACATTTCAGTGACATTTCTGCAGAGACTAATGGCCCATCGGATTAACAGCAGGGGTCCCTGGCAGTCCCATTCAAACTGAATGGGACTGCCAGGGACCACTGCTGTGTTGATCCGATAGGCCATTAGTCTCTGCATAAATGTCACTGAAATGTTTGCAGCATGTACAGTACCCAGCATGTACCTGGATCTTGTTGGTGATTGCCCCAGATTTTCCAAGGCAAGTTTTAGAATACTTGTCGGCGCACCTGTATCAGGAGTACACTCCCACCCAGTGCTTCACCTGCTGGTGTTCTGCTGGTGTTTCTGAGGGTCATGGGTTTTGTGGATGGGAAGATGTCATTACTGGAACGCTCCAAACATGTGGCTTTTTTATGACTCTGTTGTTTAAGGAGAGTTATATTTGCAGACATGAACAAATCACAGTCACAGTAACGACGGCTTTATGTTGGAAGGTATTTATTTGCTGGTAATGGGAGCAGTTGTTAAACTTCGTCACCTACTTAAAACAGCACATGAAATAAGCTTAGAACATACTGTAAAACTACTGTACATTTTAACATCTAGATTATAGAAATAGCTAAAGAAAATGTGCTTTAATTGAACAATGTCAGTCCTGTCGGGACCAACAAAATCATTAGTGGTCCATCCAGCTCTGAATGATCAATAACCCCTTAAATATATAGCATTACAAATGACTATTCTTGGAGGTGGATATCATGTACGCCTCTGTTCTAATGCTAGAATATTGTTTTGCAAACTGTGAATATTACTGGCATGCAACAAAATGTGGTTTGCACCATTTTGCAAAGTTTACATACAATAGATGTACACACACACAATTGTTTTCTTACTTAAGAATAGAATACAGTTTACTATTTTCTTTCAGCATTTATAATCTTTATGGCGCTCAATGAGAATATACATCTCAAAATACTGGATTACTACATAAGGAAAATACCGGGGTTCCTCCAAAAACGATACTTGCCATTGTTAAATCAGTGTCCCTCCGCCCATAACCATGTCCGCTCCGTCACAGTTCAGTGTTATAAATCATGGGATGAGTTAATCCTACCTGCTTACAGTCGAATGAATGATGGTGTTTTTAATTGAGAGGGAAAATTAAACCGGAATCTTGTTAGAGGATGTTTCTTCTTAAAAAAAACAATCTCTCTCCCTTTTGCCTGTGAAACCCCTCTTTTCATCTCTAGGGAGATATTTTCTGTTTTAGCTTGCATTACTTTGAACTATTCCAACAAAAGTCCATAAATATCTGAAGCAGAAATGCGGTGACAGTCCCTGGGAGTGTAGGACATAAAGCAGTTCACACAGCAATTTGTCATGTACAGTATAAGCAGATAACTTTGGATACACTGTTATGCAGAGGGCTGCGATTATACTTTTAATGCAGACATTTTCTAGGATAGAGGACCACGTGGAGAAAACACTAATGAATGGTTTTCCTTGCATTAGATTCAGGTTCATACAAGTAGCAGAGTGTAAATATGATATGTAGGCATTAGAAAAACATAAGCTACTGCTTTCCACTATGTTCCAGGTGGTGCCGGAGAAGAGAGAGCTCAAGTCAGCTTGTGCCGATGGTAAGTCATATGTGTACCAAATACAGGAATACACATGTGTAGCCTCTTAAGATGTGCTGTAGTGCAAGGGTGGCAACTCAAGGGCCACCAAGAGGACAGGTTTGCAGGATATTCCTGCTTAAGCACAGGTGGCTCAATCAGTGGCTCAGCCAAAGGCCACATTGAGCCACCTGTTGGTGGCCCTTGAGGCCTGGAGTTGGCCACTCCTGCTGTAGTGGGCCCATTTATCAAAGTTGTCTGCTTTCAATTCGATTAATTTCCCTGGATAAATTGGTGTCGTTACTTTACATCAGTTTTCCCCCTGTTTTGCAGTTGGGAGATCTTGACAAATTGACCCCATTATGTTTCTAACTAGCTACATTTGTAACTTAACGCGGGATCACTGTGCGGTAACTACTACTCCAGTCAATTGGTAGATCCCCAGTGGTCCGTTAAATCTTTTAAAGTGACGTTACCCCCATTTAACGAATCGATAGTCGTAACACACATCCACAAAGGCGATTAGCGCTACGATGCCCATGCGTTAACCAGAGAAGTATTGGATCGCTAACTTTTAGCAGACTTCTGGCGTACTCATATGCAAATCATATGCTAATGAGCTGTTAGAATTAACATTGCATAGACACAAACCTCCGTTCATGTTAGCGCACAGAAATAATGTTCTAATAATAAGGTCACACCAAACGCTGCCGCTACTCACATAGAGACCATGATTATCACAGCGTTAATTCTGGAAATAGTCTAAAAGGAGAAAGAGAAGGTCTAAATTCTACCCACATGATTGTACGGAGCATAGGACTTAACCTTTTCATTACAAAAAGTTATGTGTCATACAAAGATAAATATATATCTATATATATATATATATATATATATATACAGGCATACCCCGGTTTAAGGACACTCACTTTAAGTACACTCGCGAGTAAGTACATATCGCTCAATAGGCAAATGGCAGCTCACGCATGCGCCTGTCAGCACGTCCTGAACAGGAATACCGGCTCCCTACCTGTACCGAAGCTGTGCGCAAGCGGGGTGACTATAGAGCCTGTTACAAATGTGTTATTTACATCAGTTATGCACGTATATAACGATTGCAGTACAGTACATGCATCGATAAGTGGGAAAAAGGGAGTGCTTCACTTTAAGTACATTTTCGCTTTACATACATGCTCCGGTCCCATTGCGTATGTTAATGCGGGTTATGCCTGTATATATATGTGTGTGTGTGTATGTATATAGATATATATATATATATATCTAGATATAGATATCTAGATATATATATATGTCTGAAACACATTCAAGAGATGCATCTGATAATGTGTTATAAAGTACATTTAATAATGATTTTTAGTGATTAAAGTGAATGTAGGATGTTTGTCTGACCTAATATGGTATATAATCTTGACTGCATTAAGAATGGGTATGCAGCAATGTGTATCCATATTATAACAATAAGAGGCAGAAGTGGTGAACACAACTTTTAATCACACATCGTTAATTCACGGTGTGTGAAAAATAAATTAAGAACAAATTAACTGGGAAATTTACAAACTATGTGCACAGGGAAAATAACCACAAAACTATGTACACAAAATCATCTCTTATTTTTGTTGTTGTGGTAGAACTGCCTGTAACGCACGTGCGTTAATTGGAATGGACGTTATAGTTTTGCCGATGTGTATGTGCCGTGTATTGGTAAACGCGTCTCGGCGCAACGAAAATCCCAGTTAATACAGCTAACGTAACGGTGGTAATTTGCCGAACGGCCGGTATTTTTGTATAGCATTAGCTTTGTGGGTACCCGTTAAATTGAGGGAAACTTAACGGGACGTTACCTAACTAGGTAACGTCCCGTTAGTACAGTAGCCCAGATTTAAGGGACCAGTGAGGATTTACCACATTGGGAGATAGTACAGGGTCACGGTGCCGTAACCTGTATCGATGCCTGGGGATCCCAAGCGCCTCGCGGCTTTGCCAGTATTCTGTGCCTCTCCGGTTCACTGCATCTGCTTCAAATGTAAGAAACTTTGTCAGCAGTTTTCTCACATTGCAGGTAAATTGTTAACTGGCGAGGTTCCCTCCACGTGCAAGGCTTTGTGATGTTAAAAATTGGAACCATATGATGACGAGAGACACATAAATGTATACCTTTCCCTTAAATATTTGCATCACCCAGCTCCTTCCCCTGTTGATACATTTTCCCAGATGAATGTTTAAAAGGCTTCACCCTCCAGTTTAGCTCCAAAATTGCCCTTTTGGATCCCTGGGTTTTGTTCTATGAAATGTGAAAGGTACAGAAGCCAAATTAAAATATATTGCTTCAAGCTACTGAAATGACAAATAAATAAGAACTTGATGCAACATTTATATGTGCGCTTCTGTATCTTGTCAGATTTTGAAAATTTATTATTTTTAATCAATGTACCATATCTGGGCATATTATTCATAATATGCAAATGCATAATAAATGTCTGGTTCACAAGTGCATTTCGTTTTTTTTTTTTTTATCATGACATAGCCAACTTATAAATATAATTTCATTTGTATTTAAAAAATCTCCAGGTAGGAGAGGGAGTTATACACTACATGCAGTCATTTGGCATTGATGACAATGTTGTAACTTAATATTTTGATAGCATCTAATGGTAATTATGAATAATCATTACAAAGGATGGCCAGGTTTGCGGGTTCGAAATCTGAACTTCGCAAACTTTGAAGTTTGTTCAGATGTCCGAGTCGAGCATCGGAATTCATTTTTGAATATATGTAAAGTCTGAGAAAGGTTCATCCTTAGATTTTTTTTTTTTTTAATAACCTGGGCGAATTTATACACAAAAGCTTACCGACATTTGGAAAATAAATTTCTGTTTATTATGAGTTTTTCTATATTTTTTTTAGCAAACCAAAAACAATCGAGTTCCATCAACACTAAAACCAAAACAATTTTTAGAACCACACTTTTTCAGTACCATTGTAGCACCATCAAAGATATATTCTTAAAAAAGCAATCCTATTATCTAGATTTTTCATTAACATTAAATAGCCTTTACACGCTAACCAAGGGATTTACTAAAGTGCATTCAAGTCAATGGGAGTTTCCATGCGTTAGTGCTCAGTCAGCACCGATGCACTTTAGTGAATCCCGGGGTAAGAGGTCATAAGTTGCTGTACAAAACAGGCCATACAACATAACATGACAGCCTGTCTGAAGCCGAATTACACGTGACACAGGACAAAAGCACGAGCCCACAACCAACAAACCTTAGGCCGCGTTTATAGTGACGGTGACGCGACCGATGACATCACCTGTCGCCATTTGCAAAAGTTGTACTTGGGTTTTCGGCGATGACGTCATAAAAGGGGGGGGGCAGAGGCACGGAGAAGCTCCCGATTGGCCGCAAGGGGAGACCGTCGCCGAAAAATATCAAATAACCGTGACTACCAGATTTCTGGTAGCAGTGTCGCTCCGTCGCCGTCGCGTGCACTATAAGCGCATGCGACGGCGACAATCCATTTGTTTTGCCGTCGCCGGCACTATAAGCGCAGCCTTAATCTGCTTTGGCTACACCGTATAGTTTAGAGCAGTCTGCAACTGGACTGTGAAATGTGCCCTTCCTTTGATTTTATCCATCTTACTCGTTCATTTACATCTTAACAAATACTGTTCTAGACCGGGTCCTACTGCAATGACGAGGTTCGCTGATAGATGCACCGCTACTTGCAATAGTTATTACAGTGGCCATATTCACTGATCATTATTCATGTAATCGTTTTTCATATTTTAGAGGTAAAGAATGAAAGTTAAAATGTAGCAGTATTACTTCCTATTCCTTTGTAAACCTGCCAAGCCCCAGGAATAGGGCTCCGTGTGATTCTCGCTGCCACCTTATTGTTTTTCTATTCTCCTACATTGCTTCTCTCCAATTAGTAAACATGCAGTGCAACCTGATCAAGTAATTAACACTGCCTCCTAACCAATAGGATATCACGCTGAAAGCAACTGGAGCTACTAATGAAATCCACTGTCATTTGTACACTACATATAGGAACAGCTAGCTCAGGGGGGCTCAGCTCCAGTTCTCAAGCCCCCCCTAACAGGTCAGTTTCTCAGGAAATCCCAGCTCCAGCACAGATGGCTCAATCAGTCCATACTTCAGTACAGGTGGCCTAATTCAGAGGCTCAGTCGACTGAGCCTCTGATTGAGCCACGTGTGCGGAAGCTGGTATATCCTGGAAACCTGACCTGTTGTGGGGGCTTGAGAACTGGAGTTCAGCCCCCCTAAGCTAGAGGAAAGATTTGGCATTTCACATATCAGTCCTTAGAAGGACCCTTTCATAATAAATACTTCATTACTCTGATAAATACAGTGCTTTCACACAATTTGCAATCATACTTTTGATAAATAGGTGTTTAAACTTTTATCTGTGGAGATTTTTTTTAAATATATATTTTCTGTCGTGCTCGCATGCATAACAGCTATTTCACTTTCAAAGCAAGCATTTTATTTAAACGCAGCATAGACAAAAGCAAGAGCACGTGATTGTCTAACTCCTTGTACATCAGACGTTCATGTTCCTCTTGAAGTAAGCTGCAGTGAATAACTAGTTCTGTATGGTTATCCCCTATCACTACACATTTGCTCTGGCTTCTATTTGTGAAGCAATTTATTCCGTTACTCCTCTGGGGAATGTCCTCTCTTTATCATTAATAGTGTAGGATAGAGATACATGTGGTGGATGTAACTGGAATACAATATGGCAGATGAAAAGATTTGTATCTTCTCTCTTAGGCGTTGTGTGTTGCTGGTCAGAGGTGTATAGCAGTGCTCCATATAATTGTGCACTGCACCTCTGTCATCCTCTGGGAGAGGGACTAGAGAATCCTCTTGCAAGCCTGACCTGGTGCTGTGCTTTTCTCTCCACGTTATCGAGTGCTTCCACTTTTTGTTAGAAATAAGTCTGTGTGTTACTTAGTTTGGGCTGCGGTTCTCAGAGTCACAAGATACAGTTCTAATGCACCACTACAGACATTAAGGGGCCTATGCAGAGAGCAGCGAATTTAAAAATTGGCGAGGGTAATAAAAAGTAGCTTTTTTGGAGAGTTTTATTCTCCATATGCAGAAATGTGCGAAATCTGCCATTTATAGCATGAATGCGTGTGGCGAGTTTAAAATGGAGAGATGCGCGATGCTGAAATGTGTAAAAAAAAAAAATCGCGCATTTTTTTTTCCTTTCCTATAGCCGGCGAGCTCCGGCTTATTGCCAACTTTTGTTGGCGGAGCAAATTGTAGAAAATCGCACCATTTTTTTGGCGCGAACAGCCGCTAGATGCCTTTTGCGCCTTTCTGAATTAGGATATTTTTAAAACTGGCGAGATGTAGGTTCTCGCCAGCCGCGCGGCGAGATTTACAAATAGAAAAAAAAATGGCGCGTTTTTCGTAACTCGTCATTTTCTGCTGTTTTCTGCGCGAATTTCTCAAAAAAATGGCGAGATTTACTTTAGCGCTGCTCTCTGCATAGGCCCCTTAGAGTCTGCATTCATTTTTGTGCAATTCCAATTAGAGATCTGTTCACAAGAATGCTGAATCTTCACTTAATTGCACATTTATCATCCGAATTATTGGTCTGTATAACAAGCTCTAATGTCTGCTTTAAAAAATATAAATAAACAACCGTAACTTATGTAAAAAGCCAAATGTGTTTGCAAAGCAGCATTTCCATGCAGGGCCGCAGATTTCCCAGAGCCCAAGAAGGTAGCCTTGCAAGCCCCCTCCCCTTTCACACCTTGTGAGCCCTCACCTCTACCCCCCTCCCCTCTCGTACCTCCTCGCGAACCCCCGTTATCCCCCCTCTCTCACACCTCCACACTAGCCCCTTCCTCTCCCATGTATTTATCTAACCCCTTCTCTTCTTCACTCATTCTCCCCCCTCTCACCCCCCCCCTCTTCCACCCCTTCTCACACTCTCCCCCCCTCTGCTATCCCTTAATTACGCCCTCTCCCTCAATCCCTTCTCCCTCCACACACACACAATACAATACCCCTCCCCCCCCTCAGCGCACACACCCCTACCTACATTTAAGGTGGTCTGAGGCCTCTGGTGCCCCAGCTCTCCACAGCTGCCGCTTGGCCTCTCTCCCACACAGGGCCTCCCTCTCTGCGAGACGAGGCCTCTCTCCTGTCGGTGTGCGCCGGAAGCTGGACCCGTCCCAAAGAGAGAGGCCCGGCCTGGCAGAGAGGGGTCTGCAGCAGCTGGGGAGAGCCGGGGGCTGGCAACCAGAGGCCCGGCACACTTGTCACGACTCTTTCCCCCCCCACCCCTCTGTCGTCGGTCCTGTTTCCATGTATGTTTCTATGTTTGCCTGCCCACAAAATACACCTCTTCTAGTCTTAACTTCCCAGTCACAAGCTTCCATCTTTAAATCTAGCTCAAACTTTCAACTGTCCAGTATATTACAAAGCACAAAGGTGAATTAAGCATTTGATCACTCAGGTCCCTTTGAATGCAATTTGCAGCACTCTGCTCCATTGCTAATGTACAGTATGTCAGTATCATATCAGAGTTCAGCTTAACCGAGTACGTTGCATGTTACCTTAAAGCAATGTTGCAATGCTGATATAGTGTGAGTTCAAGATGATGGCCCAAGTAAGGCCACTGATGTCTAGCATGCCCAAGTTATCTGCAGTTTTATTACACTTATTTCCACTGTTAAAAATCAGCAGTGTACTTGTGTGAAAAATGAAAACAAAATGAAGATGGGCAGCAGTCACTCTCTTTAAAAGTGTAACCATGTCCCTAGTGGAATTGCCTTCACTTCTAGATGGCGTGATTTCCATAGAATATCAGTGACTTGGCAAACCTTTGCAGGGATATAGTGAAGTTCATCCATGACCTTGATCCATCCATTATCACCTTGATAAAGAGCTAACGCTTGAATCGTGTAGGTGGAGGCTTTTTTTTTTTTGCCTGTGTATGCTGTATGTATCCATGCTGCTAATAAATTAGCTCTGTTTTTCACTTTGGGAACGCCATCCCTGCTTTTTTTGGTCATTTCTACCTGCTGAAAAGGAGTGCTTTGCCTTTTTTTTGGTTCCTGTTTCTGCATGTTTGTGAGGAAATGTTTTTTGCACAAATTCAGTACGTGTCATTCTAATAAACATTACCATAAAAGGTGGCTGCAAGAGGTAAGGCTTAGTTTCAATACTGTACAGGGTGTCCATAAATTATTTACCCCATTATAATTTATTAAGGCTTACAGTAGGGTGAATAATTTATGGACACCCTGTATATTACATACATTTAATGTTTTTGTTGTGGCCTTTTTCAATAATTCTGCTGCGTAGGGGAGGGACTTGTCTATTTTTCTGTCTTTTCTGCTGATACACGTTAAGAAGGTGTTTACAATAATTGGCTTATAGGGGGATGCGCATGTATTATGTCTGTGGGACCCGCTTTGTATTACTCTTCTGTAAATTCATTGACATGCAGTACACTTTAAAGGGACTAGAACCTATTTATAAAGTGGGTCCAGTTGAAGGCCCATGAAATTTCTACAAAAGTCATTGTTAACTTTTCACCTGTTGTCCTGTTGTGAAAAAAAAATCAGAATTTGCTGGGACCTGCCGAACGTTTTTTTTTAATGGGTGGGATTGGGGTGGGTCAACATTTTTCTGCAGGTGTTACTTGTTGTTTATGTATTATTTTATTTGTAAATGGGTATACTGTAGTAATTAATCTTTTGTATACAATATTTTCATCAGTACATTTTGCACTCAAATAAGTTTTCTTTGATTGTGCATTTCAATTTAAAGACTATATTCCCATGCAATCTCAATCTCTCTCTCTCTCTCTCTCTCTCTCTCTCTCTCTCTCTCTCTCTCTCTCTCTCTCTCTCTCTCTCTCTCTCTCTCTCTCTCTCTCTCTCTCTCTCTCTCTCTCTCTCTCTCTCTCTCTCTCTCACATATGTGTGTGATACTGACATTGTTAGAAGTTGAAGAAAGTAATATAAAATATTTAGAAAAGCTACCACTCTGCTCTCTTCCCCTCCCATTTAATATGGTGTTATCCCCTTGCTTGGGAAGATTTCAGCTCCATTCAAATGGGAAATAGGTGTGAACTGCATCCGAGATCGGAAATCTTCCCAAGCAGGTAAAAACAGGTTTGAGCTGATATATATCCCTGATTAAGGGAGAGGTGACTTCACAGCATATTAGACGGGGGCCTTTATTTTAAACCCATATAGCTGCAAAGGGTTTAAAACCTATTTATACAAGTTACCAAAACTTTGGCTGAAAATTCTGTATCCTGTGTTTTAATTCCACGTACTTGTTGCTTTCAGTTCTGCGTGACCGTGACCAGGGCTGCACGTGGGATGATAAAGTTGTTTTTTCTCCTTGAATATTCCAAATATGAATTGCAATGTGTGTGTGAAAACAATAGCATGAGTTTTCCTTATCCCCTTTATTATGTTTCTTTGCAGGCCATTTTAGCTGCAGTGCCACTTAGTCGCCAGTTGTTAGAACACTTTTGCTTGGAAGAGGATTGGTCAACGCATTGCAAAACAGTGTTAATATATTGAGAGAGTAGTGAGATATTGATCGAGTCAGGCTGCCTGTGGATATAACAAATTGTGCTATACTGGTCCAGGCTATTCAGAAGATGCCTTTTACCATAGATGAGCAATACATGTTACACAGAAATGCTTCCCACTGGGCAGAGACATCTCTACATTTCCTTGAGCATCTTAAAACAATTATTTATTATTGCTCAGGCAGTGTCAGCCAGCACTGTACATCATTTTATTTTTAACATGCACTGTTAGCCTCTGTTATAGAGAATGCATGATGTCTGCATTAAATCATTAGACTGCGAACATTACCCATGTAGTCATGTATTTCTGGTAAGCAAGTCACAGTATTTCAAAGCTAATTTGTAGGTCACTGCACATCACTGGAAAAGAGGATTTCACTACCATGTTTGTATTGATGCTACACAATCGGCGAGACAATATTCGACACACACAATTGTACCCCAATAGGTACCTGTTACTTTAATTGTACTATTTAAAAAAATATGACATGTAATAGTAAATCATAATGTTTTAGAAAAGCCACCAAAAAGTGCATACGGAATATTGATGCCATGCTAAAGCAAAGGAGCTTTAAACTGGACCCTGAACTTCACATCCAGTGTCTAAAACGTGGCCATTCTTCTCACTCTTTCTGGTGGCCGTGTCTCAAAATCTTTGTTTGATAAACTTAATGGGCAGCAAGTTGGTCAACAGCTTAATAGAAAGATGATACAGTAAGTAAGTGGCACTGCAGGTGAAGCCTGAACTAAACACACATTCATTATGCTTTGCTATTAATTCCCACTCAAATGCTTGGGGCATTGTCAAAAAATAATCCCATTGTATGACCACTGTGATTTATTAATAATAAACTTTGTGAGATTTTCACAATACTTTGTGTTCAGAAATATGTTTGTGATGCTTATATTTTCCGTGCCAAACATATGATCAGTATTGTCTGAAAGAATAGAAGAAAAAAAACTTTTTAAATGTATAGTTGTAAACATTTAACAGATATTGTTCTTTAATTGTTAGACTTTTGTATTGTAAACAGTTTTGTGACATGGTGCTTTTTCATACAGGAATTAATAATTGCAACAAACTCTGAAGTATTATGTTACTTTTAATATATAGGATTATGCATAGCCTGTGTTATTGAAACCAGTGACAAGAGATAGAGATGAACAGCTCTACAAAGAGCCTTAGATGCCTGCATATTAAGGACGGGCTTTGAGAAAAACTTCAAGCAGACAGGTAGTGATATTGACATTTCTATTACTCTGATATATTGCAATCCTCGAGATGAGAGCACACATGCAGTTCTTAATAAAAGTCCTCAATTGTTTTTTTTTCTGATTCTTACAATGAACGTAATTTCTGTTTGTGAATTAAAAAAAAAAAAAAGAAGAATCTGGCATGCTATTATTTCCAAGATGTTTCATCCATTACAAACGTCTCTAAACTAAAAGTCATTCTGAGGCTGATCATGGTTGCTTCTAAGGCACAGTTTCACTGAAGACCAAAGTGAACTTACTGAGTTAATGACTATTCCTTAAAAAAAAGAAGAAAAAAAAAATACTATTAAAAGAAAAAGAGACTTTTAATAGATTTTCAAATCATTTAAAACACGATTCCAAAAAACGCCTTGCGGGCCATTTATTTAAGGGTGTCTTTTGGCATCCGAAGGTGTTTAATGGCATAGCACCATTTCATAAATATGAGCCAACATGCATAGAGAAAAAATATGTTCAACAGAACTAGGATCGAAGACAGAAAAGTCGTGGTATCTATTTCTAGCTGCAGTGACCACTCCAACACTGGAATGGAAACCAGCTACTGTACATTAATGAGCTTCCCAAAAAAATCTCCACTGAAAACACAAGAAATACAATGCAATTAACTCATGAATCTTAAATAAAGCAAGAGAACACAAAAAGGAAGTGAAAACATGAATTGGAAGCTGAAACACAGGGAACTGTTTTTTATTCCAAAATATTTTAGCTGGGAAATATATGAAGATGTACCCCTAGTAAGATGCACCAAATCTGCCTTGATGCCATCTCACCATAAAACTAACAGGGGTGTAACTACATTTCTTGTGCCCCCCAGCAATTTTTTTTAAAAGGCTCACAAATAAAAAACATGAAATAAAACTAGAGTTTTTACCGTGGTACTCTCACACCTCTTTACTCTGAACCCCCTCTACTTCTGCCCTGACTGTCCCCCTCTACCCCGCCTCTATTTCTCTCCCCCCACACTGTACCCTGCTTCCACTTTCTTACCTCCCACCACACACACAATTCCCCCTCACACACATTCTCACAATAGCCTCACACAATAAAACACACACACACACACACAATAACCTAACCCCCAACACATACACACACCTCCCGAAGAATTTTACAGTGCTCAACTGAAGTTTGGGATGACTTCCATCCAGGCAAGGAACCAGGCAGGGGGAGGAGGAATTGGCTGTGCAGTGACAGCCCCACATCAAGCAGAAGCCTCAGGCAGCAGAAGCAGGCACACAACTTGGGCCCGACTTCTGTCCACCACCAGGCCCAACTTCCCGTGTCAGCTGTCAGGGTCCCCCCATGCTCTTGGACTCCCCCACATCACGGGGTTTAGCGGCAAAGTAGTTACTTCACTGCTAACTTAGCTGTTGTGGTAAGAACCCATTGTTATATATGACTAATGGAACGCTGTTTAGAAGGTGATTTGTCAAGTAAGGAAATCTCTATCTTAAATACGGAGCTACTGACACCTGGTGTTAAAATGAAAGCAAACAAATCAAACACATGACAATAACCGTAGTTATTGTATAATATTTGTACATGAACGTGTTTACCAATTATTTTAGTATCAGATTTTTATTTATGCAGTGTCAGCCAATGTAGAGATATTATGTAAGACATATTACAAGGAAGTATAATACAATTCAGCATAAGAGCATAATACATGAAAGCAAGAAGGGTGGGCAGCCGGGTTTGTCCTTTCTTCCATTTAGTAACAAAGGAGGGAGTAGGTGGTATGATATCTTTTATTGTACCAACATGTAGTTGATATGTAACAACCTTCAGGTAACCCGATGAACGACCCTGAGAGGTTCGAAGGCTTGTAACATATCAACGGTACTGTGTAAACAACTTATATATCATAGTGTACTGTGTAAAGAAAAAAAACAGACCACCCAAATCAAGCCCTAAAATTTTACTCACTAGAACATTTAAAAACTTTAACCCACACCAGTTTCTGGCTGATCTCACCAACCGCCCTTGGTACACAAACTTCAATACTCTAGAATAGGGGAACATGCTTTAAACTGGCTTCACTCATACCTATCAAGTAGATCCCAACATGTGTCTATCTCGGGCTCTAACCCTAACCCCTTGGATATCACCTGTGGTGTTATGCAAGGCTCTTATCAGTCTTCATCAACAATTTAACCTACAGCTTGTAGGGAGCTTCAATGCAGAACATGTATGCGGAAGACACAAACGTATATGCAACACAGCCCTAGCTTCTCTGACTTTGCACACATACATCAATCTGATTTCTTGAGATTTAAAAATTGGATTTCCCAAAACAAACTGTTTTTAAACACTGACAAGACTGTAACAATAGTATTTAGGACCAAGGCTAAATTTCTAAAGCTACCAATGATGGAGCTACACATCAAAACTAACTGCAGTACCATCTTAGCCCCTGTTACTAGTTTTATATATGTGGACATATGGTTTGACTCCCATTTAACATTTGGGTTGCTTATTGATACCCTGACATCCAAAGCTATGCCAAACTAGGTGTACTTTATAGGAACAAATCCTCCCTAAGATACAGTAGCTGGTCAGAAAGCGCATTGCACAACAGATGCTAATGCCAATTATAGACTTCGGGGACAAAGTTAGCATGGTATAGCACCCCAAACTCACCTTAGCAAACTTGGTAGCCTCTACAACTCATTATGCCGCTTTGTCCTCCAATGTAACTACAACACACATCACTGCGAAATGCTCAAAGAACTAGATTGGTCATCACTTGAGTCTAGGCGCAAAGTAAATCTTTCCTGTCTTGCCTTCAAATACTTTCTGGGAAAGCTCCCCGCCTATCTTGACACACTTGTCAACCCTACCAATAAAAAGTTTCATACCACCTACTCCCTCTCCCTCCTTTATTACTTATACATGAAAGTAAACATTGGGGCAGTCCCTACCCTAAAGTGCTTACAATTTAATTATGAACGACAAGCCTATCATATTTGTGAGCTTCGTGAAAAGTGAAAATTGGTGAACGAAGCCGGTTTGGTGATTATATATATATATATATATATATATATATATATTATATATATATATATATATATATATATGATACAAACCAATCCAAAGACCAGTAAAGAGACAGCAGACCACACGGGGTTAATCCAAAAGTCTATATTCACAACATGAAATACACGTAAGCCAACGTTTCGGTCCCACAGAGAGACCTTCCTCAGGGCCGTGCAACCCACAAGTGTAAGTGACCAAACATATATACCCTCACCCATAGTGCAATGCAAACAAAGGGAACCAATCACCAACATGCAATCAGACATAATATGCAACATAGCTGTGCTCCGTGCCCCCTCCCCTATTACCTGAATATCCAAATGATTCATCATGACATAAGAGTAGGCACTTAAACTATTAGGAGAGAGACACCCTGAGACACTGGTCCCAGAGTCTACTGCCCGTGCGGGGGAACGTCGCGCGCCGCGCATGCGCAGTGGGCCAAAACACATTGACTGCCGGGGCGCCAGCAAAGAGAGTGCGCCGCGCATCTCCTTCTTGTAGGCTATCGTCGGATCCCCCGGGAGGCGTCTATAATGATGTACAACTGCAAGTTGTTGCTCGATCTCCTGTTTATAGTATTGATAATTTAAAACCACAATCCCTCCACCTTTGTCTGCTGCTCTCACTATGATCCCCTTGTTCTCCCGTAGCAATCTCAGGGCAGCTCTCTCCTCTCTCGATGTATTAAAAAAGCTGGTCTTGTGATTCTTCAGACATTTCAAAGAAAAAAGACACACATTGGCCACACTTCGTTGTATGCCTATTCTGCAGGTTCCAGTCCCCCCCCCCCCCGTGGGGGTGACAGGGGCAGGACTTTGCTTAAACAGGAAGCAAGGCTTATTTATGAACTAAGGACTATGACACCTGGTGGCCTAAATGAGGAGCTTTCACTTAGCTGCTTTCTGTAGTTGTCTCCCTGCTTTGACTTAGTTTTACATTATGGGGCCTATGCAGAGAGCATCGAATTTTAAAATTGGCGAGTTTAATAAAAAGTAGCTTTTTTGGAGAGTTTTATTCTCCATATGCAGAAATGTGCGAATTCTGCTATGTTTAACATGAATGCGTGTGGCGAGTTTAAATTGGCGAGATGCGCGCTGCAGAAATGTGTTAAAAAAAAATTGCGCCTTTTTTTTCCCTTTGCTATGGCCGCGAGCGTCAGCTTCTTGCCAACTTTTTCTGGCGAGGCAAAAAGGAGACAATCGCGCCATTTTATTGGCGCGAACAGCCGCTAGATGCCGTTCGCGCCTCTCTGCATAAGGATATTTTTAAAACTGGCGAGATGGAGGTTCTCGCCAGCCGCGAGGCGAGTTTTAGAAATAGAAAAAAAAATTGGCGCGTTTTTCGTAACTCGCCATTTTCTGCTGTTTTCTGCGCGATTTTCTCCAAAAAATGGCGAGTTTTGAAATAGCGCTGCTCTCTGCATAGGCCCCTATGCCTTTTATATGTTTGTCACTCATACTCTGTTGCATCACTCCCTCTGCACTTTTGCACTTCCTTTGTCCTTATATACTATGGTGATGCTATGCGCTCCTTGTGCTCTATACCTCTATCTGTCCCCCTGTGGTTCACCTCAACGCTCTGTGTTTTACTACTCTGTGTAGCCCATTATTGCTGTCAGTGTGTGGATAACTGTGCACCGAGGCGGTTTTCCAGACTGCGCATGCGCGATTTGCGCTGCCGGCGTCCCTGGTTGCCAGGGAGAGTTAATGAGGCGTCTGCTCACAGTTGTGATGCGCGGCGCACTCTCCTTGCTGGCGCCCCGGCAGTCAATGTGTTTTGGCCAACTGCGCATGCGCTGCGCGCGACGTTCCCCCGCACGGGTAGTAGACTCTGGGACCAGTGTCTCAGGGTGTCTCTCTCCTAGTAGTTTAAGTGCCTACTCTTATGTCATGATGAATCATTTGGATATTCAGGTAATAGGGGAGGGGGCACGGAGCACAGCTATGTTGCATATTATGTCTGATTGCATGTTGGTGATTGGTTCCCTTTGTTTGCATTGCACTATGGGTGAGTGTATATATGTTTGGTCACTTACACTTGTGGGTTGCACGGCCCTGAGGAAGGTCTCTCTGTGGGACCGAAACGTTGGCTTACGTGTATTTCATGTTGTGAATATAGACTTTTGGATTAACCCCGTGCGGTCTGCTGTCTCTTTACTGGTCTTTGGATTGGTTCGTATCTTATTTACTCTCTAAAGGACTAGCATCTGCTATTACAACACTTTCAACTACAGTGTGCTGACTGAATTTCATGTATATATATATATATATATATATATATATATATATATACATATATATATATATATATATATATACACACACATACTATAGTTAAGTTC
Source organism: Ascaphus truei (assembly GCF_040206685.1). Classification (NCBI taxonomy): domain Eukaryota; kingdom Metazoa; phylum Chordata; class Amphibia; order Anura; family Ascaphidae; genus Ascaphus; species Ascaphus truei. The sequence continues at coordinate 6,048 of NW_027456055.1, read as the reverse complement.
ATTACAGCTTCTATAAAACACATTTTTAAGTTTTCATGAAATATTGTATATAAAATTATAATGTTATCATAAAGACAGTGACCGTGAATGGGACTGTAAATTCCCATTTTTCTATTGCTTATCATTTGTTTTCCAACTTGTTTGGGGAACTCTTTGGGTTAGTCTAAGGCCGAGTCCATAGAAGGACAGGCTGCGCTGAGCCGTGCGGACGCTCCGCGCTGAGCCCTTGCATCCTTAATGAGGATGCCTTGAGAGGGGGCTCACGCGAGCGTCCGCAGGCGTGCTGAGGCGCTGGATTTTTCAGCTGACAGCCAAGCTGTTTTTCAGGGTGCTGTCGGCTGAAAACATCCAATCAGCGCGGAGCAGCGTCAACGTGTCGGCGCCGTGATGTTGACGTCGGTGCGTCGCGGGCGATTGGCCCAGCGACGTCACTGCCCCGCGTCCCTCAGTCTCCCCCCGCCTCCGATCGTGCCCGCTGGCTCGCCTGCATGGGCATGAAATCGCGCAGATTTCAGCAGGCGAGCCTCAGTGTCAGCGCGGCTCCGAACTGCTCACCCCTCTATGGCACCAAACCTAAGGAACATTTAGGTCAGATGGTCCACTGGATGATAAACACTTGCATAAATGTTTCTAACAATCCCAGTCAAATGTACGAACCTTAAGTAAGAACACATATAGGCAACTTCAAAAAGAATGCTCTGCATTAAAGTACATATCAGAGCTCTGTAAGAGAGCAGCCCTCCTTCATTGATATCACAACGTCACGGTGCCACAACATCACATGGCGACACGTTGCCACGACAATGTGCCATCACATGACGCAACAACGTTGTGACGCTGTGGAAGAGCCAGCAGGAAGGTGAAATGCCCGGGCCACATTTCACGTCCAATCTTCCCCTGTCTCACAGGGTATCTTAGGTGTGCTCCTTTTTCTGCACAGGAACCTCTCCCTAATTTATTTGGAGGCCGGTTTGAGGAGATATAGATACAACTGGAGATCCTCCTCCAATCCAATTTTGGATTTTTGCAATCCGGCAGGGGGATTTTGACTTGAATCTGCCTTTTTGAGACTAATCCGCAGTTCAAAAGAGCTGGCCAATTCATGTCGGATTAAGGCAAAAAATTCACCCATCTCTACTAGTCAATCATATCTAAACTAGTAGGTGCACAATATTCTCTTTACCACTGTTAATTTCTCCCTTTTTACAGACTGGTTAATTGTTAAATATGAGTTTGTGAGCAACATTGATCAAAATAAATATATTTTAGGGATTCCTGAAACTGTCATATACTTTTGTCTGATCCATGTTGCAACTTTGGAATTGTTCCAGTAACCTCTGTTATAAGCACATACAAATAGTATGATTCTGAACATTCTCTCATGTGTTTAATTGCCGTGTTCATTTCAATTATTACTCTTATATGGAAGAGCCAAACAAGTCTTTGAAATAGTAGGGAGGCAGTTACATGGCTTTCCCTTTTTCACCAAGTGGGACGCCACCTTTAAAATATAAAAGAAAGTACAAATAACTTGCATTTTTGTAAACTGACAGGGGCTATTACTCAACAAGAAAATTATTGTGTTTTGTAAGAAACAATTTCTGCCGCACTGAATATAATCTCATACAGACTTCTGTAGCTGCCAATTTCTCATCCTATCATCCTCTTGAGTTAATTTACTGCCAATTAACCTTGGCATAAGCGGGATTAACGGCTTAACCAATATGTCCACATGACCTGAATTAATTTGTTGTTGTAGGATTGTGACTGCAGTCAAAAAAATAAATAAAGCACATGCAAGTAAAGGTCCTGTACTGGGTTTGGTAGCCATGTTAGAACCAGATTACCTTTGAACATTCAAGCAGTCACTTGTCATAGCCCGAGAAGTGACCGAAGGGAGAAGCGGACAAGCATAAAAAGTCAGAAGATGGTCAAACAGAGATTTCATTCGCTTTCCATTTTTCATTGTTATGGAAACACAAAGAGTGCATGAATGGAAATGTCATTTATTTTTAACTGTATTTATTTTCAAAACTGGGATAGAGCAAAAGAAAGTAATCTACAGTATAACTTGTCCAATTCAATCCATCAAAATAAATTAAATGAAACATACTTGTTTGTTTGTTTGTTTGTTTCATGAAAAATAATTACGGAAAATACATTCATGATCAAAATGTCATTAAGCTGGGAGCCCTAGGAGGACTGCATTTCTTTAAAGCACTATTTCCCACAGTCCTCCAAATGGAACCGCTTGGTCTCTCAGGTCTGCAGCAGGATCCTGAAGAAGGGCCAGCAGAGACAGAATGTTGCTCGGTGAAGACGTTATAGATGAAAGAAGATTCGATATACCGAAATTTACATCTAGTCTCACAGTACACCGCGGCAATTCATTTAATATTGGAAAGGTTGGAACAGAATAGGTCTGCTGTCATACTGTAACTTGCCATACGATTTTCTGTTCCTGGGAACATCAAAGATATTTATATCTGTACTTCTGCACTTTTTGTTAATGATGTGAAAGAATAAAACTGATATGACGCAACCACCAGATTTGATCAAGAGAACTAATTTCTAAAAAAAAAAGTCATTCAATGGTTTATATATACCAACCAGGTTTACAAGGAGCGTGGAGCAGGGACTAACTTTTTTTCCTCCTGCTTTAAGAGTCATTGATGAATGTTGAGCTATACTTACTTATGTTTCAAAATTAGAGGTCCTATTTGGACAAACTCGTACATCTATCACATATTGTAGATACTATAACAATGATTAGTTCCATGAGCCCACGAATAGGGGCGTAACTACCATTGGTGCAGCAGGTGCAAGGCAACCTTAAGGGTCCTACTGTGTACAGCTAAGTATGAGGTAGCATGATTCTTCAGCTTAGGCGTTGCTCGCAGGGTCCCAAAAATATTCTTGTGCCAGGGCCTCCTTCACTAGTTCTGCCTCTATTCACAGATAAGGGCATTTTCATCATCCGTATACTGGGAGAAAACATGTTCAGTCATTTTTGTACATTTACTGCCAGTCACTGATGTTTCTTCAAGCCTAAAGTATATTATCCTTGTGAATTTGTTGCAAAGATACATTTCTTATTCTAAAGCCGCAGTTCATTACCTGGGCCCCCAGTAAAAAAAAAAAATATTATTTGGGGGTGGGAAGAAATTATGAATATGAATGAAAATGTACAATCCTATAATTCTAGTCCTAGAAAACTTATCTTTGAACAAATTCTGCTAGTAAATACAGCTGTCGGCCCTTAATGTCTAGCAACAATGGTTGTCATCTTCTCTGATGCAATATTGAACCCACTGCAGTGGGGAGTAACTCTCCTTTTGGATGCAAGCAGGTGTCACAGAAAATCAATATGACAGACCAAACCAGGATCTTTAGTATTTATTGGAAGTTGCTGGCCAATGGTCCCTTCCAACCTATTTCCATATTCTCAGGTCTGCCGCCTCTCTTCTGGTTTCAACACCAAGTGTCAATAAAACTAAAGCAGCGGCTGGCCTGGATTACAATTATAATGGGCAGCAGCAATCATTCTATGCGAGATGGAACTCTTTCCTCCTAGCAATGTCTGAGTTTGTGGGCGTGAAACATTTTGAAGGGACAGGCTACACACAAGGTGATGACAGCTCAGCTCTACTTTCAGCTTCTTTTGGCTATGGTGAAAGGATTCTTGTGGCACTTGAAATGTGGTCTCCTCGTTATCATGATTTAGAGCAGCATATCCCCAACCTTACCTGCTGTATTAAAAGTTCAATCCTTCATATGTTAGGATATGAATAGCTCACATAACCAGAAATGTCAGAGTATTATAATCAACAGACAGAGCAGCCGACAGTTGTCCAAGGACCGGTGGAGGAAGAGCCAGATTAAACCACAAGCCCCCCACAGGCCAACAAATATAATAATAACGACACTGTACATGGCTTCTGGAGAAAAAAAACCCCATTAATTTACTTCAAAACAAATTCCAAACTCTCACAATAAAAAGTTTCATACTGTTCAATATTTCTCCATTCTTTATAAACAGCCTTACTCCATCCCAAAGCCTGATAATAGTTACATAGTTGATGAGCTTGAAAAAAAACATACGTCCATCAAGTACCTATGCTAAATTGAGACGACAGATACTTTATCCTATATCCGTACTTACTGTATATTGATCCAGAGGAAGGCAAACAAAAAACCCCAATGAAATATACAGTAATCCCATGATATCTCTTAAGGAGAAAAATAAATTCCTTTCTGATTCCAAGAATTGGCAATCAGATAACTCCCTGGATCAACATCCTTCCCATGTTTACTTATTTGGTATATCCCTGTATACCTTCCCTTTCTAAAAACATGTACAACCTTTTTTTGAACAAATCTGTTGTATCTGCCATCACAGTCTCCATGGGAAATGAAATAAAGTTGCTCATTATTTTTGTTGGTTCTCACAAAAGAAGTAGACTACTGTATAGCATCCTGGTTGTACTTAAGGGGGCAGTACCCCACATGTTTATTTTCTAAACATCTCTTCATAGTACTGTACATTAGGATGTCTATCAGATCTCTGTGTATTCTATTCCTACTAAATGAACCTAAATCCTAAATTAATATGGATAATAAGTCCTGCTAAATTTAGTAGAGGGTGTGGAGACTTATACGTTGCATAAAATAGTATCACCTGTAGAAGGCCCCTTTTATTGAACAGTGGTATTAATAGGGGGATTTAATGACAATTCCAAGTAGCAAGGCAGGGGAGATGTTATATGATGCAACGAGATAGAAGTTATACTCCACATGTATTTTGCTCGTTATTAAAAAGTGTGTCTTTCGCATTGAAATACAGTACTTTACTGCTTGATAGTGCCACAAAGATCATTACAGAGAGTACATTATGTGACTCCACATGGTTTCATAGTGTAGAAAGCAATGAATTACAGGCTCCAGTACTCATGCAGTGAAGAAGTTAAGCTTAAATGATGGCTAAGTATTTATATCACTAGTACCAGTCATCAAGTCACACAAATCCTGCTGTACGGAGAACCACTGCACTCATAAATGCCTACTTGACCACCCAGTGAACCCACACCTGCTCCCATGCTGTGTATTTCAGACTGTAATGACTTTGTATCCCAGGGAAGAACATGTTTTAATGCACTTGTCAGGCTCTATTATTTTTCCTTTTATTTTTAGGCTTTTGAACCGTGGTTTTTTGTTAATATAATACAACAAAGTATTTGTATGAAACAGAACAAAATCAAATCAATCTTTTTTTGAAAGTTTGAATACAGTATTTGAAACTCAAATTAAATGTTCTTGTGTGCTCCACACAGCAAATGTGCACTGTAGATCTAAGAGTTACAGTATATTAATAGGATGACCAGAGGTCCCGGATTTGCAGCAAATGTCACGGTTTCCCTACAATTCGTTTAAAATCTTACAAATGTCCTGGTTTTGGAGGCAGCAGCAAAGAAGGAGGGGGGGGGGCAGCATTGGCAGGGGTGGGCAGCATCAGCAGGGGTGGGGCCAGCATCAGGAAGGGCAAGGCCAGTAACAGCAAGAACGGAGATGCTCTGCTATGAATTCAGAGAGAGACATGCAGCTACAGAGGGTACCTGTGAGCATGGCAGCTCCTCCTTGCAGAGTGCAGACCCTCCCTTTAGAGCCTGTTCCGGTAGGTGAGTGGCTATGTCTCTGTGCTGTGCAGACCAGTGTGTGCCTGTGTGAGTGTGGTAAAGGTCAATGTGTATCTGTTTGTGTGTGTTTGTGTGTGTGTCTCTGTGAGTGGTGTGCAGGTCAGGGTCTGTCTGTCTCAAGGTTGCTACCTCTCCGGGTTTGATCCGGAGACTACGGGTTTTGGCTACGTATCTCGGCTATGGGTTTACCTTGTAAACCTCTGGATGGTGTCATACACTGGCGACACACTTTATTTGAGCTCGGCTAGTCCCACGAATTCGGGTATACCCGGGTGTATTGAGGTTTGTGACTGTTTTCTGCCCGAGTGCATTGAGGTATTTTCCAGACAGGGATTGAAGCATTTTATTCCCGCTG
>NW_027456054.1:25000-26082 GCF_040206685.1 Ascaphus truei | reverse complement strand
GGGTAAGTGCAGGCTGGGCGTGGATGCCGGGTAAGTGCAGGCTGGGAGTGGATGCCGGTAAGTGCAGGCTGGGCGTGGATGCTGGGTAAGTGCAGGCTGGGCGTGGATGCCGGGTAAGTGCAGGCTGGGAGTGGATGCCGGGTAAGTGCAGGCTGGGCGTGGATGCAGGGTAAGTGCAGGCTGGGTGTGGATGCGGGTAAGTGCAGGCTGGGCGTGGATGCCTGGGTAAGTGCAGGCTGGGCGTGGATGCCGGGAAAGTGCAGGCTGGGCGTGGATGCTGGGTAAGTGCAGGCTGGGTGTGGATGCCGGGTAAGTGCAGGCTGGGCGTGGATGCCGGGTAAGTGCAGGCTGGGCGTGGATGCCGGGTAAGTGCAGGCTGGGAGTGGATGCCGGATAAGTGCAGGCTGGGTGTGGATGCCGGGTAAGTGCAGGCTGGGCGTGGATGCTGGGTAAGTGCAGGCTGGGAGTGGATGCCGGGTAAGTGCAGGCTGGGCGTGGATGCCGGGTAAGTGCAGGCTGGGCGTGGATGCCGGGTAAGTGCAGGCTGGGAGTGGATGCCGGATAAGTGCAGGCTGGGTGTGGATGCCGGGTAAGTGCAGGCTGGGCGTGGATGCTGGGTAAGTGCAGGCTGGGAGTGGATGCCGGGTAAGTGCAGGCTGGGCGTGGATGCCGGGTAAGTGCAGGCTGGGCGTGGATGCCGGGTAAGTGCAGGCTGGGAGTGGATGCCGGGTAAGTGCAGGCTGGCGTGGATGCCGGGTAAGTGCAGGCTTGGCGTGGATGCCGGGTAAGTGCAGGCTGGGCGTGGATGCTGGGTAAGTGCAGGCTGGGCGTGGATGCCGGGTAAGTGCAGGCTGGGCGTGGATGCCGGGTAAGTGCAGGCTGGGTGTGGATGCCGGGTAAGTGCAGGCTGGGCGTGGATGCTGGGTAAGTGCAGCTGGGCGTGGATGCTGGGTAAGTGCAGGCTGGGCGTGGATGCCGGGTAAGTGCAGGCTGGGTGTGGATGCCGGGTAAGTGCAGGCTGGGCGTGGATGCCGGGTAAGTGCAGGCTGGGCGTGGATGCCGGGTAAGTGTAGGCTGGGCGT